>NC_059278.1:18796988-18806988 GCF_017591435.1 Portunus trituberculatus | reverse complement strand
TTGATTGACTGGTTCTCTGGCTTGTTATTTGGCTAACTGGCTGACTGGTTGGCTGAATGACTGACTGACTGACTTATTGGCTAGCTAACTGACTGATTGAATGGCTGACTGGCTTGTTATTTGGCTAACTGGCTGACTAACTGACTGACTGGGTTGGCGGACGGGATGAATGACTGACTGACTTATTGGGTGTTAACTGACTGATTGACTGGTTCTCTGGCTTGTTATTTGGCTAACTGGCTGACTGATTGACTGACTGGCTAGATGAGTAGATGAATAACTGACTGACTTATTGGATAACTAACTGACTAATTGAATGGCTGACTGACTGGATGTTTGCTTACTTGACTGACTGACTGACTGATCACTTGACTGACTGACAAAACTAGATAATCAAATGACTGGATTAACTGAACAAGTCTAACAAATTAACTGACTGGTAAACTGACGAACATACTGACTACACGACTGACTAGCTGACAAATTAAGTACCTGATTAACTGGCTAACTGACTGACTAAGAGGCCAATAGACTGACGAACTGGCTGACGGACTGAGTAGCTGGCACACGCTATGACAAGCATGAAGCGCCAGCGAGGGGAACAAAGGTGATGACAAGCGGCGGTCAGTCTTTTCAGCGGCGTGACTTCAACAAGTGTCTCCTCCCTTTACAACCTCCTTGACAAAGAGAACAAGACAAATGATGCATATAAGTCTTACGCACTCTTGCTCTGTCCTACTTAAATTTCTACCTTGACTTTTTCTCCTTCTCTTGTGGATTTTAAGGGAAAAAGAAGGGAGATATATGAGTGTAATTCTTTTCCATCTGCTCTTCTTCCTTCTTACTCCTGACACGAGGGACGCCTTGGGAAACTTGAAGGGAAAAATTAGCTTACAGAAATGAAGTGAATGGAATAGAAATGGAAAAAAATATGAAAATAAGACAAAAGTAATAAAAGAAATGTTCAGGTAGTGGATGCTGCAACAAATAGTGAAGGTTAATTAAAAAGGTTAATGAAAAATACTTAATAATGAAAAAAAAAAAGAAATGATGTAATATGATATAGAAAACAAAAACTACGCACTGAAATAAAATCACCAAAAAATAATGAAATAAATACAGTAGTTGAAAAATCTAGAAAATTGAAAGAAAAAAATGAATTAATACAAAAAAAAAAAAAAAAACTGCAAAACAAAAAAATATGAGAAAAGTAAAAGGTCAAGCTCTCTCTCTCTCTCTCTCTCTCTCTCTCTCTCTCTCTCTCTCTCTCTTTTCTTTCGTGTTTTTTCTTTTTTGTGTTTGTCTCTCTCTCTCTCTCTCTCTCTCTCTCTCTCTCTCTCTCTCTCTCTCTCTCTCTCTCTCTCTCTCTCTCTCTCTCTCTCTCTCTCTCAATTTTTTTCCCTAACCCAGCCTCATTAACGCACATAAACCAAAACAAGCACCACCACCACCACCACCACCACCACCATCGCCACCACCACCACCACCATCGCCAACCCCCTACCACCACCCCCGGCATATCTTAATTCACGTTTCCTCCTGCCACCATTGCAGGAATCCTCACCATTCCTGAAGCAGGCGCCGTAGAAGGTGTTGTTTTAATGTGTCCCTCTGGAGGCGCCGCAGCTCATCCTCCGGCCACATCCATCAGGGAAGAGGAGGAGGAGGATGAGGAGGAGAAGGAGGAGGAGGAGGAGGAGGAGGAGGAGGAGGAGGAAGGCTGGCCAAGCACTGCATCAGCGGGGAGCAATTTCTCTCTCACTGTAGAGCAGCTGGAGGAGGAGGAGGAGGAGGAGGAGGAGGAGGAGGAGGAGGAGGAGGAGGAGGAGGAGGAGGAGGAGGAGGAGGAGGTGCGAAGACACAAAAGAGAGAAGCTGCTTAATTTACATACGAGAGAGAGAGAGAGAGAGAGAGAGAGAGAGAGAGAGAGAGAGAGAGAGAGAGAGAGAGAGAGAGAGAGAGAGAGAGAGAGAGAGAGAGAGAGAGAGAGAGAGAGAGAGAGAGAGAGAACAGACAGAAAGACAAAGAAACAGACGAAAGAAAAAGAAAAAAAAACGAGAAAATAAAAGAAAAAACACGAAAAAACAGAGAGAGAGAGAGAGAGAGAGAGAGAGAGAGAGAGAGAGAGAGAGAGAGAGCCACGCGTACTAAGAGCATAGGAACAGGTATGGTTACTTAACTTTATTTATACTGAGACACACTCGAACACCTTTAGAACCTTCACTCGGCCTTCCTTGCCATCCTGAACGCTAACAAAACGATGATACTTCCATTAACCTGCTGCTTTTTCCCTTGTCTTCCTTCCTACAACCTCTTATCCTCTCTCTCTCTCTCTCTCTCTCTCTCTCTCTCTCTCTCTCTCTCTCTCTCTCTCTCTCTCTCTCTCTCAACCCCCTCTAGTGGCGGCCTTCAAATTTATTATGTTCATTAATATCCAAGTGAACTGCTCTGGCCCGCGTTATTCTGACAGCTGGTGGCGGTGGTGGTGGTGATGGTGGTGGCGGTGGTGATGGTGGTGGCGGTGGTGGCGGTGGTGGCGGTGGTGGTGGATTTTGTTGAAAGATTGCAGCGTTTAAAAGAAGAAAACTCTCTCTCTCTCTCTCTCTCTCTCTCTCTCTCTCTCTCTCTCTCTCTTTCTGTCTCAGGTCGTTCTGTTGGTAGTAAGTCTTCTAAAAGTACTTCTCAGGGTATTAGAGAGAGAGAGAGAGAGAGAGAGAGAGAGAGAGAGAGAGAGAGAGAGAGAGAGAGAGGAGGAAGAGGGAGAGAGTCAACAATTTTGTTTTATATTTTTACCACTCTATCAAATCACATCACCCCCTTCCTACCCTCTCCCTCTCTCCCTCTCTCTCTCTCTCTACGACAAACACTCTTGGATAAAAAACACATAAAAGCTCAAGGTGGTCTGTTTTTCCCCCTTCCAGCGACACTTTGGCACATTAATCAGACTTTAAGGTGTTTTTGGGGACCAGTGTATGGCAAGGGACGCGAACCAATGAATAACTAAAGGATTAAGTTTCCAGAGCGGGCCAAAAAAACAAGGACGGCCCCTCACAATAGGATATAAATTGCATTAGTCCTTTAAGTATGTTTGCTTTAGTTTTGTGGTGAATATTGTATAGGAAATGGGAATTGTTTTGGAACGAGTGGTAATGGTGATGGTGGTGGTGGTTCGTGTGTGTGTTTGTGTGTGTGCGTGTGCGTGTGTCTGTCTGTCTCTCTCTCTCTCTCTCTCTCTCTCTCTCTCTCTCTCGGAAGATAAATGATGTTAGCAAACGTAAACACTTTGAAAGGTGTTGATGGGTTGATGAGTGACAGAAGGGGCTTAAGAAAATGACTAGCAGGAGTAGAGGGTGGAGGAGGAGGAGGAGGAGGAGGAGGAGGAGAGGAGGAGGAGGAGGAGGAGCAGGAGGAGGAAGAAGAGGAGGAGGAGGAGGAAAGGAAACTGGGACAAAACGGTATAGGAAGAAAATACTATCCACATAAGCTTCCCCTTGAGAAGTATTCGTAGTCCGCTTTCATCCTTGTAGCAGCAGCAAGAAGAGGAGGAAAAACAACAGAGAAAAGGTTACAGGTACGAAATATTCCACACTTGAGCTCCCCATTGAGAACTCCTTTTACTCCGTTTTCTTCCTAACATGCAAGTGGTCGCCAGCTCTCACCGCATCATCCTTCCCCGGACTCCCTGCGCTACTATGAAACTCGATCTGGTAGGCACGTAGCGGAGCATTCCTTAGTGTATGTTTCCCTGCGTGCCCAAAGCCATAATAAGGGATGAGTGTGTCTGAGCCTGCCATTATGTCGCTCCAGTGTTTATTTTGGGGGCACCATATGGCAGGAGGAGATACAATTGCCAAGAGTCGCCAAGTCGTGATGGACGAGGAGACAAAAAGAGAGTAAGTATCTTGAGTCAAATTATGGGGTGCTGAGTGACAACTATTCTTGGCAGGGTAACAATTATCCTACACGCAGCACCGGAGTCGCGTTAACCCCTTCAATACTGCATGGGAGACATTTTTACCATGAAATTTATGTACGATTAGACCATTTTACTGACGTTAGGAAGGATCTATGGAGGTCAGGAGATTAATAGCCACACTCTTCACTATTTCAATCCCCGACACGAGTTTCTGAAGGTGTATGAAATCAGCAAATAGTAAGCAGAATGAATACGGAAACGCGTCGTGGTACTGAAGGTCATAAGAAACGAATATAAGCACGATATATCTGAAAAAAAAACAATAAAAAAGGCTTAGAATATGAATGTACCTTTGTGGATATTAGATTTATTGCCTTGGACTTTCGTGTATGTTTGTTTAGTAAGATGATGATTTCTCTCGTGTATCATCATTGGTATTTAAACAAAAGGCCTTTCCAAACCTCTGCATGGTCTCTCTCTCTCTCTCTCTCTCTCTCTCTCTCTCTCTCTCCATCACATACACCAAACTGTCTTTTATCTTGTCCAATGTAATGTGGCAAGTTCTCTTGTAAAAAATCAGTCTATGAATCTAATACTGAACAAATGGTAACACAAAGCTTCACTCACCTTCGGCTGTTCTAAGGTTTCTATTCTAAAACACTTCCACGACCCACAAGCATTATCTGAGAAGGTTCTAGTTAAAGGCAAACAGTTTTTTCAGTGTGTTTTGATGGAATGGTAATGCAAACCTTCACTCACTTCCGGCTGTTCTAAGGTTCCTATTCTAACACTTCCACGACTCACTAACACAATTTGAAAAGGTTCTAGTTCAAAGGTAGACGGTTTTTTCAGGGGGTTTTAATGGTTGTAGAGATATATTAACGTGATTTCTGCTTTATTAAAAGGAAATACTCTTTTCAGAACTGGACCAGTCATCTCTATGGCCTTAGAAAATAGTTTCTGAATATGGCCCTAAATCACACATCACCCTGTTCATCTCGCCCTATACTCTGGAGACAAAGGGGACATGAGCGAAGTTCTTAAGCTTGAGAAGTTAAGGTTTAGAAGAGAAATGGGAAGAAAGTGGTTAGCTAACAGAGTGGTTGATGGATGGAACGAACTCAGTAATCATGTTGTTAGTGGTGAGTCAATAGAGAGATTTAAAAGAAGATTAGATCAATTTATGGATGGGGAGATGGAATTAGGTAGCTTTGCTCATACAGGGACTGACTGCCACGTGTAGGTCTGACAGCCTCTTGCAGCTTCTCTCTCTTTTCATATGTTCTTGTGTCCTCTTATACAGACTATTTTCAAAGGCCCTGAAGGTCATTACTTCGGTTACAATGGATGTTTTCCCCGTGCACAATGCAGAGCCCTTGTTAGAATGGCACTAGAATCACAAAAGCATTCGAGAGGGAAGGGAATGGGTAGGTAACGAAGTCCAACAGAAAAAAAGTTTAGGATGGAGAGAATCAAAGAGAGAAACGCGTAGGGACATTGAAAGGGATAGAAAATGAGAGTGGGAGAGATGGAGAAAAAAGTGAGAGGGAAGGGAGTGGATAGGTCACGGAATTCAACAGGAAAAAGTTTAGGATGGAGATAATTAAAGAGAGAAACGAGTAGGGATATTGAAAGGGAGAGAAAATGAGAGGGAGAGATGGAAAAAAAAATGAGAGAGGGAGGGGAGTGGATAGGTCACGGAATCCAACAGAAATCCCTAAAGACCATAATGACTTCTACCTCGGCCTGTTTGAAAGTAACTAATAAAAATCAAGGGCCATATATTGAAACACTTCTTCGCTATAGTTTAAGATGTGCTGGATTTTTTAAGTGCATTTACAAGATTCTAGCGACAGATTAACAATATCTTAACATAAATAACAGTATTTACAAGATTCGAGCGACAGATTAACAAGATTTCTACATCATCAACAGGAGAAACACTCTTGGAAATTCGGCTAATAATTTCTGTGGGCTTTGGAAATAGTTATGGTGAGAGAAAAGAGGGTAACATAACTGGCCTAGATGTGAGAAAGTATGATGATTTATCTCTCATATTGGTGTTCTTGAAAGTAGGTTTTAAATTAGAAAGGAGGGATTCCGAATTAAAACTCTCTCTCTCTCTCTCTCTCTCTCTCTCTCTCTCTCTCTCTCTCTCTCTCTCTCTCTCTCTCCGTGTTCTGGCGTTCATTAGGTCATTGTTATGTACTAAAACACAGAGTAAGAGTTGATTGATTATCTTCCCAGCTGATAATGAGAGAGAGAGAGAGAGAGAGAGAGAGAGAGAGAGAGAGAGAGAGAGAGAGAGAGAGAGAGAGAGAGAGAGAGAGAGAGAGAGAGAGAGAGAGAGAGAGAGAGAGAGAGAGAGAAAGGAAAGAAGACACAACGGCAAGAAACACAACACTAATGGAAACAAGACAAAATAAAGAAAAAAAAAAAGAAAAGAAAGAAAGGAAAACGACACACACACACACACACACACACACACACACACACACACGACACTACCTGACTGAGAAAAGAAAAAGCGAAAAAGAATTAAAAAAAAGCAAAAAAGGGGAAAAAAACACCAATTTTTATCGTCTTTTTGAAACATGAAGAACCATTTGCATTTGAAAGAAAAGGAAAAAAAAGGAAAGAAAGAAAAATATTGAAAACAACATACAAAAGAGAACTGAACGAAAAAAAAATGTGAAAAATAAGAAAGAGAAATATGAAAACTATATAGAAAAGAGTGCAAAGACGAATAATTACGTATATAGTGAAAATATTGACATTACTATTATTATTATTATTATTATTATTATTATTAGTAGTAGTAGTAGTAGTGGTAGGGGTAGTAGTAGTGGTGGTAGCAGTAGTTGTAGTAGTAGTAGTAGTAGTAGTAGTAGTAGTAGTAGTAGTGGTAGTGCTAGTGGTAGAAGCAGCAAAGTAGTAGTAGTAGTAGTAGTAGTAGTAGCAGTAATCGTATTATTATTATTATTAGTAGTAGTAGTAGTTGTAGTAGTAGTAATAGTAGTAGTAGTAGTAGTAGTAGTAGTAGTAGTAGTAGTAGTAGTAGTAGTAGTAGTAGTAGATGTAGTAGTAGTAGTAGTTTAAGCAGCAGAAAAAAAATGATGTGCTAAGAGGAGGGCTGAGGCGGACAGGTAAGAGAAGTAAGACAGTAAGGCAAGAGGGGGTCCGTGGAAACCAGGAAGGATTTACAGGTTTGGAATGCACGTGTGGAGTTGAAGTAAAGACATTTTTTTACGCAGAAGTTTCATTATTGCATGTTTCGTACGGATGTGTCCTTATACGATGACAAAGAGAGGAATGTGTGGGAGTGTGGTAAAATTCTCTCTCTCTCTCTCTCTCTCTCTCTCTCTCTCTCTCTCTCTCTCTCTCAACTACAACCTTCTTTTCTGTCACCATTTCTTTCACTACAAAAATCACTTTCCTCTTGTCCTACCAATCACCATCATTATCACCATTTCCTCCACCATCACTATTACAACCTTCTTCACTTCACCATCAACAAAGCCCCAATCTCGCTTTACATACGGTCACTCATCACCATCACTACTGATTCACCATACCAAAGCACCATCTTCCCTTACGTACTGTCAACAACCACCATTACCATCTCTACAAATTCACTATACCAAAGTCCCATCTTGTCTTATGTTCTGGTTGTTGTTGTGGTCACTGGAAAGAACTGCCCTTTAAAACAGTTCTCTTTTCCTTTTGTTTGTCTTATTTTCTTTTTAATTTTTGGCTTTTTATTTTTTTCAGTTTTTCTTTTCTCTCCTCCCATACAAAATGATTAAATTTGATGCCTTTAGTACAGTTACTCATTCCTATCACTCCACACTCAAGTCAACACAGCCCTCGTCTTGCTCTATGTACGGTTCCTGCTGTGTATTCGCAAATATTTACCGCTCCCTTGATATCTTGGCTCATCCTGCCGCTGGGACTCATCAAAGACTCAAGCAAGCAACCGTCCCCAGATAGAGATGAGATCCAGGTCGTCTTGTATGTAGGAAGGAGGAAGGAGGACGGAGGGAAGGGCCGGGAAGGAGGTCGATGTTTGGTTCCCTTACAACAAGAATGACCCTCGTTAAGAAGGCTTAGAAGAGCGAAAGTAGGTTTTAAGTTGGAAGGGAGAGGTTCTGAATTAAAGACTTGATCTCTCTCTCTCTCTCTCTCTCTGGCAATCTAATTGCATTCTACATCTTATTTCGCCACTTTGTTCTCCTTTCCTCCTCCTCATCAACTTCTTGCCCCTTTACTCTTTCTCCTCTTCGTCTTTCTCCTTCTCCTCCTCCTTCTCCTCTTCCTCCTCCTCCTTTTCTTCCAGCAAGACATAACAATAGCAAGAGAAAATTGACAGCAGTGACATAACTTAAATTCTTTTCTTTTTCCTCCTCCTCCTCCTCCTCCTCCTCCTCCTCCTCCTCCTCTTCCTCCTCCTCCTCCTTCTCCTCTTCTGCCACCTGTAATAACAACGTGGAGCCCCTCAAAACCACATCCGTACTGACACTTCAAAAACGAGCAAACATGTTTTCAGCATACGCAAACAGAGAGACGGACGGGCGGGCGGACAAGAGACATGGGGATAGAGTGATGTAAGTACGTAGCTTATTCCTTATTACCGCTGGCAGAGAGAGAGAGAGAGAGAGAGAGAGAGAGAGAGAGAGACCAGATCAGTGAGGTAGTAACTTTTTTCCCTTCCCTAGTTTTATAATCGACTTTGACAGAAGGCGACGCAGGGAACAAGACGAAAAAAAAGAGAGAAAAAAGAGAGAGAGAAAGAGAAAAAGAGGTTGAGGAGAGAAAGAAAGAAGGAAGGAAGGAGAGAAGGAAGAGAATGGAAGAAACAAGACAATGTGTGTGCTGGCAGGATTAGAGGAGAGGGAAGAAGAGGGGAGGAGGAAGAGGAGGAGAAGAATGGGGAGAATGGTGATTTGGAAGACGAAGGGGAGGAAGGAGAAGAAAGAAGAAGAAACAGGGAGCAGAAGGATAATAACCATTAAGTAATGAAGGTAAAACAAAACAAGGAAGAAAAAAAGAAGTAAAAATGAAACAAGGAAACAAAGGTGAGTGATTAAACGCCAGAGAGAGAGAGAGAGAGAGAGAGAGAGAGAGAGAGAGAGAGAGAGAGAGAGAGAGAGAGAGAGAGAGAGAGGTATACATACACACACACACACACACACACTTTCTCTCTCTCTCTCTCTTCTCTCTCTCTTACACACTAAAAATTCATTCACAAAAAATGAAAAAACCGAGAGAGAGAGAGAGAGAGAGAGAGAGAGAGAGAGAGAGAGAGAGAGAGAGAGAGAGAGAGAGAATATTCAGAAACACTCCCCACAACTTTCAAAAGGCTTTACCTCAAGTGCCATTTGTTTTAAGGCAATTTTTAACATTCAAGAGACAGATTAACAAGATTTCTGCACTGTGAACTGACAAAACTCTCTTGAAAAACTAGCTAATTAACTTTGTGGCCCTAGAGAGAGAGAGAGAGAGAGAGAGAGAGAGAGAGAGAGAGAGAGAGAGAGAGTAACCTTCGCTCTGCTCGTGAGAAAATTCAGAACAAGAGCAGATTTCACCTCTAATTAATCTCCTTCCATTCAGATCACGTTCACCTGAATCCCTCTCAGTTACCTTTAATTAGCAGTCGTCAGGGGCAATATTTCCTCGCTCAAATGTGAAAGGAAAACACACGCAACGGAGGGAAACGAGGCGAGTAATCGATAAATTGGAACAAAAAAGGGTTAAATTAGAGAAAAAAGATAAAAGAGAAACTAAAAGAAGATGAATGAAACAAGAGAACCGGAATTGAGAAGAGATGAAAGAAGGAAGGAGGGAAGGGAGGAAGGAAGGAAGGAAATGAGGCGACTTAAATGATAGAATGCAACAAAGTCAAATGAAAGAAGAAATTAACGAGAGGAAACTAAAGATGAATTAAACACGTGAGAATCGAAATTGAGAAGAGAAGAAAAAGGAAATGATGAAGAAAGGAAGAAAGGAAGGAAGGAAGGAAGGAAGGAAATGAGGCTAGTAAACGATAAATTGTCACAAAAAAGAGTCAAAGTAGAGAAAAGAGTA
>NC_059278.1:18776988-18791988 GCF_017591435.1 Portunus trituberculatus | reverse complement strand
GAGATAGGAGGTACCACAAAAAGTATCCCCTTTAGCCCATAAACTCCCGTGAAAAGCCCACATGGTATATAAAAATGGTATATAAAAACAAAACCAGAGACTGCCTATCTCTTAACCAACCAACTAAGAAACTAAATAAAAATAAAAATAATAATCATCACTTTATTTACATTTCCCACGCACGTTTAACCTTCCGGCAAAACGTGTTGATGGGACGAGTAAAAACATCACGCAGGGAAGATAAAAGATGTTTAGTGTAGGAAGAAAAACGGTCCACAGCTGGCGAGAGGAGGAGGAGGAAGAGGAGGAGGAGGAGGAGGAGGAGGGAGTGGGGAGAGGGAGAACTTATCAAGCGAGAGAAGTTAGTGGAAAAAAAGGCCAACAAAGAGAGAGAGAGAGAGAGAGAGAGAGAGAGAGAGAGAGAGAGAGAGAGAGAGAGAGAGAGAGAGAGAGAGGATACGAATGGAGAATCAATTAAATTATCCTAAACTCAGGCACCCAAATTATTATCACTTAAGAGGAGGAGGAGGAGGAGGAGGAGGAGGAGGAGGAGGAGAAGGAAGAGGAATTATGTTAATGTCTTCTCTAATAATTATGATGAGCGTCGCCCCATCACGCCTCCTTCACCTCCTCCTCCATATCTTCATCC
This sequence comes from Portunus trituberculatus, assembly GCF_017591435.1. NCBI lineage: Eukaryota > Metazoa > Arthropoda > Malacostraca > Decapoda > Portunidae > Portunus > Portunus trituberculatus. The sequence continues at coordinate 18,791,339 of NC_059278.1, read as the reverse complement.
CCTCACCTCTGCTACCTGTCCCTTCCCTTCCCTTCCCTTTCCTTCCTTTCCCTTTCCTTCCCTTCCCTTCACTTTCAGTATAGCGAGACTCCATTGAGATGCCCTTTAGTGAATCCTGAAGTCTCTCTCTCTCTCTCTCTCTCTCTCTCTCTCTCTCTCTCTCTCTCTCTCTAATATAAATCTCACGTCAATAATTTTGTTACACAAGTTTCGCTTCACAGTTTATTCACTATTTTTCATTCATGGACCGTATTTCCTCGTACACGTAGATTAGAAAACAAATATTGAAGCATTTCCCCCACCTCTCCTCTCCTTTCCCCAGACCGCCCCGCCATTGTTGTTAACATATACAAGGCATACGAGAAAAAATCAGTCATTTAATCCACTTCACCAGCTTGTCGATATCCGCAGTTTGATTTCTCACTTTCTGCACGTGTCGAGGCGAGGAGAGGCGAGGCGGGGCGAGGAGAGGTGACATGAGGGTGTGTGGACGTATCTAAGATGGATTGGAACCTTTCGCTTTAATATCCACGTGACGGACGCGAGGGGGAGAGAACCAGCTCGTCAAATATTTAGTGTTCAGAATGCTGATAAGAGGAGGGAGATGCAGATTCTGTTAAGAGCTTGAAGGACACCACAGCTACGAGAGAGAGAGAGAGAGAGAGAGAGAGAGAGAGAGAGAGAGAGAGAGAGAGAGAGAGAGAGAGAGAGAGAGAGAGAGAGAGAGAGAGAGAGAGAGAGAGAGAGAGAGAGAGAGCTGGGAGGATGGAGAGGAAGGTAAGTTACATGAAAAATAACCTTTTTTAATGTTAGAGGCACTGGTGCAAAAAAAAAAAATGGCCCAATGAGAAGACAAAAAGGATGATTAGAAAGTGAAGGATAAGTGGGATCATGTCAAGATTAGCGAACCCTCCAGCTCACCTCGTTTCCCAGCTCCCCTTCGCAGCTCTATCACTCAATTGAACCCTCCAGCTCGCCTCGTTTCCCAGCTTCTCCCTTCGCAGCTCTATCACTCAATCGAACCCTCCAGCTCACCTCGTTTCCCGGCTCCCCTTTCGCAGCTCTATCACTCCCCGAACCCTCCAGCTCACCTCGTTTCCCAGCTTCCCCATCGCAGCTCTATCACTCACCTGACTGACGTGTAGATTAACCCCTTCAGTATCATGACGTGTTTTCATATTCATTCTGCTTACTATTCGGCGATTTTATGCAGCTTCAGGAACATGTGTTGGGAATGGAATAGTAAAGACTCTGTGTATTAATCTTTTGACCTCCACAGACCCGTAATGCAAATAAAATCGTCGTATCATGCCCAAAACTTCAGGTAAAAATGCTTCTCAGTACAAGAGGTTAAAATATAATCAAAACTAACTTAGCTAAACTTTAACCTAACCTAACCTTAACCTTAACTTTCATCTAAATTTGATTAGGTTAAAGTTAGCGTTAGTTTAGTTTTGGTTATCATATTCTCAGTCACACGCCGTGGTACAGTGGAACCATGCGCGCTTTGGGGTCCGAGGGGTCTCCAAGCGCACGGGTTCGAATCCTGTCCACGGTCCGAGTGTAGGTTGGGCTTCCTCACTCGGGGCAACGGTTTCCTAGCGGGTGGGCTTTGAGATAGGAGATACCCCAAAAAGTATCCCCTTTAGCCCAGAAATTCCTGTGAAAAGCCCACATGGTATAAATAGATAAATAAATAAAATGTCAGGCGAGTGAAAGAGGTGCGAAGGGGAGCCGGGAAACTAGACCAGCTGGAGGGTTCGCTATTCCTGACATGATCCGGATAAGTGTCTCAAAACCTTTCCTTCATGACAGAGTTCAAGTTGTAGGAAGGAGGAAATACAGAAGCAAGGAGATGTGGTGTTTACTATAGTTTACCTGGAAGAAGGAAATACAGATAAGGGACTCCAGAGTTAACTAGAATTTACCAAAAAGGAAATACAAAAGCAGGCAGGAGTTTCAAAGTTTGCTACATTACAATCTATCAAGAGGAGAGACAGTAAGGGATTCAGAGAGAGAGAGAGAGAGAAAGAGAGAGAGAACTGGAAATATATACTGGACAGCGCTTCCCTTACCCCTTCAAGTAGACCTACAGGCACTATAGACCATAACATAAAAATATATATATACATAAGACAGCAATAACAAACCTTACTTTAATAACTCTATTCACAAAATATTCTTAATTCCTATACTTTGAATATCCATAAACTTCCACGAGGTGAGGCCATGAAGCACAAGCCTGGCCAAGAGTCGGTCAACGCACGATCTCCCTCGGTCCAATCCTCTTACGTTCTGATAATCTTATAAGCCCAAGAACTGACTGAACAGAGGCACATGGAAGGGCTCAAGAATAACGGAAAGGCAAACACAAAGCAGTATAATAACGTGCTTCAAGTGTTTCAGAGAGGCGGCGCAACTCATGACATTTCAGAGATTAATTTCGATACCTGAACTCGCTGGTGGAAGGTCAGACAAAGGTGATATAACGGGTTTGTATAATCACGTAACGACGATGTAGTCTCAGTCTCCGTCAGTATTCAGAAACGGTCTTCTCTCACATAAAAACTGTTTTCTCTCCCTGTATTCAGAAACGGTCTTCTCTCACATTAAGACTGTTTTCTCAGCCTGTATTCAGAAACCGTCTTCTCTCACTTTAAGACTGTTTTCAAGAGCCACAGAGATAAGTAGCCAGATTCTCAAATTTTCTCCTGTTCTTACTGTAACAATGTTGTTAATTTTCACTACAATCATGAAATATCCTTAATCTCTTTAGTATACCATGACGCCTCTTCATATTCATTCTGGTTATCATTTGGTGATTTTAAACAACTTCAGAAACTTATGTGGGGATTGAAATAGTGAAGACAGTGGCCATTAATCTTCTGACCTCCGTAAACCCTTTTCAGTGTCAATAAAGTGGTTTAATCGTACACAAATCTCAAGGTAAAATGTGTTCCAGTATTGAAAGGGTTAAACAAAAAAAACTGAGTAACTTCAACTAGACTCTTAAGCAATGGAGGTGAATGTATCAAAAGGTGTTTAAAAAAAATGGCCTCAGGTTCTCAGTAAATATTGCTTCCGAGAGGACGAACTATTTTGAAACTCACGAAAAAACCTCTCTGGAAACAATCACAAACTACAAGAAGAGTTTCGTCATTTTTTTCTTCCACGTTCACATTTTTGTATTCACTTTTTTTTTTTTTTTTTTTACCTTTGTTGTGCAAGTCTGCTGGTATCGCTTACTGAAAAACGTAGAGGCAATAGAATGCTTTCCCAGCCACGGACAACACAATTTCCTTTTATTCACACAACAATCGGAATTTTATCACTTCATTTTTTTACTAGGAGAGAGAGAGAGAAAAAAGCTTGGAGGGAATGAAAAACTGAGAGGTAAAACACAGACAGACAGATATACGGGCAGGCAGGAACACGAGCACACACACATACACACACGCACCTACTCATACACACACAGGAACACGCAAACACACCCAAAACACAGGTATAATCAAACACAACCACACCTGCCGACCTTCACTATTACTACACATGAAAGCAACTTGATAATCAAACACCAAAAGCGAACGTAATAAAAAAAAAAAGAGTAACGATCTCAAGGCAGCGCTCCATCACTCCGGAAAACGCACATTGACTCTTGGGAACACGAAAGAAAGAAAAATAAGAAGAGATGAAAATAAGAACATCTGGAAGCGTGCTAGACGGGACCAGGAATACGTGATGGTTGTGACACAGAGCAGGAGACACAGTACTTTCAATCATTCACACCTTTCTCTGGTTAACTTTGGAACTTCCTACCTGCTTCTGTATTTCCATCTTCCTACGACTTGACTTCATTTAAGAGAAAGGTTTCAAGACATTTGTATCTTTCTTTCGGCTAACTGGTTGACCTACAAGGAGACTGGCAATTAAATAGACCCTTTTATTTGAATTTTTGTTGCCAGTGGCCAGTTTCTCCCCTTACATAAAAAAAGAAAGAAAAAATGACTAGGAAAAACAAGGAGGGAGATTCGCTGAGAGGGCAAGTTCCATGCAGTCTTTTCGCAAGCTCCTGAACCAAAAACGAGTAAGAAATGCAAGGAGGAAGATTCACTTAGAGGGCAAGTTCCAGGTTTTTCGCAAGCTCCTGAACCAAAACGAATAGGAAATGCAAGGAAGGAGATTCGCTGAGAGGGCAAGTTCCATGTTCGCAAGCTCCTGAACCAAAAATGATTAAGAAATGAAAGGAGGATGATTCACTGACAGGGCAAGTTCCAGTTGTTTCATAAGCTCCTGAACAAAACGAATACTACTGCAAGGAGGGAGATTCGCTGAGAGGGCAAATTCCATGTTGGCAAGATCCCGAACCAAAATGCTCCCAGTGTTGGTGAGCCGGTGAGCAAATTTGCGTTGATGAGTCAAGAGAGGTGGGCGTTAGCGAGTCCGTCAGTGTCACCAGTGAGAGTGAAAAAAAAGTGAAAAAAAGTCGATATCAAAATTTCTGTCAGACATTTTGGATATGCTCCTTGTTGAAGCCCTTCAGTACTGGAAAAAATTTTTTACCACGAGTTTTGGATATGATTAGACAATTTTATTTAAATAAGGAAGTGACTATGGAGGTCGGAAGATTAATGACCAGGAGTCCTCATCATCTTAATCCCCACATGAGTTTCTAAAGCGCCATAGAATCGCCAAATGGTAAGTAAAATAGATATAAAAACGTCATAGTACTGAAGGAGTTACAAGAGAAACATTGTATATACGTGAAATATTCTTTTGAGCTAAGATGAATAGTGTGTACGAAAAGATGCTAAAGACTATATTATATTCAAGCAAAGTGTAGAAAGTAAAGAAAATACAAACTTTCTTGAATGATACGATGGCTCTTCTCCTTCTTTCGAGTTCCCAAGAGTCAATGTGCGTTTTCCGGAGTGATGGAGCGCTGACTTGAGATCGCTACTTTTTTTTTTCCATTACTTTCGCTTTTGGTGTTTGATTATCGAGTTGCTTTCATGTGTAGTAATAGTGAAGGTCGGCAGGTGTAGTAATGTTTGATTATACCTGTGTTTGGGTGTGTTTGCGTTTTTTTTTTTAGCTTTTCATATTTCAGAATTCTGTAATATTGAAGTGTACACGCTGACACGGCCACGCCAGAGAGAGAAGTGACAGAGAAAGAAGTGACAAGATCCTCTTAAAAGATTTACTGAGGATACTGACAACCACACCACTTTGTCTACTACTGAGGATGTTATGAAGAAAGGCTAGTCACTGTGATACGCTTATAAGACTACAGCAACAACAACAACAACAACAACTACTACTACTACTACTACTGACACTGCTACCACCGCCACCACCCCCACTACTACTACTACTACTACTGTTACTACTATTACCACTTCTACCATTACTACTACTACTACAACTGCTATAACTAATACCACTACTACCTCCACCATCACCACTACTATTACTACCATCATCCCCACCACTACTACAATTACTATTATAACTACTACTACAACTACTACTATTACTGCTACCACTTCTACCTCCACCACCACCACCACCACCACCACTACTACTACTGCTACTACTACTACTACTACTACTACTACTACTACTACTACCACCACCACCACTAGTCTACTCTAAGTACAACTAACTCTCTTCCTTTACCCAAACCTACATCCACCTCGAGTTACACATACTTTCTTCACTCAAGATTTAGAATTGGAAAAAAAGACTACAAAATCCTTTTTATTTTGTAGGGACTGGCATTTCAGGGGGCCTTTTTTTTTATCACAAGTTTTGTTCCTTTTGGCAGGTTGTCCCTCTTACAGAAAAAAAAACTACTACTACTACTACTACTACTACTACTACTACTACTACTACTACTACTACTACTACTACTACTACTACTACTACTGCTGCTGCTGCTGCTGCTACTACTACCACCACTACTACTGCTACTACTGTTACCACTGCTACTCCTACTACTACTACTACTACTACTACCACCACCACTACTACTATTACTACTACCACCACTACTACCACCACTACCACAAAATACAACTCCTTCGCAGTCTGGTTACTGATACAAGGAAATTTTACTCAACAAAGTGAATTCATCCCTGGGGTTCACATGTGCTACTTCTTTCCCATATTTTTCCTTTCCCAACACCACCACCTTCCCCCACCCAGCCTCTCTCTCTCTTTCTCTCTGACAAACTACAACGGATGCCCTCACTTCCTCTCCTCCGCGGGTGTTGGGCGCGTGAGAAAGGGATAGGTGGGGGAGAGGGCGAGATGAATGGGTCTGTGAAGCTGCTGGTGGATCACGCGGGCGCTTCGTGGATTGATACTAGAGCTTCGGCGTGCGTCAGGGCTTAACGGGCGTGTATATAACCCCCTTGTGCCGAGTATACCCGAGTGCGTTTGGGTTTATGGCTTAGTGTGTGTACAGTTTAGCGGTTCAGTGTTTGTAAGGTTATTTAGCGGTCTTGTATGTAAACTCTTTCTTATGTTGGTCTTTTGTCGTTCAGTGTGTGTATAGTTTAACCCCTTCAGTACCGTGACGCGTTTCCATATTCGTTCTGCTTACTATTTGGTGATTTTATACAGCTTCAGAAACTTACGTTGGGGGATTAAAATGGTGAAGACTGTGGCCATTAATCTTCTCACCTTCATAGACGCTTCCTAATGTCAATGAAATGATCTAACCGTACACATATCTCAAGGTAAAAATATGTCCCAGTATTGAAGAGGTTAACTCATTCAGTACTGGGACGCCTTTTTAACCATGAGTTTAAGGTGTGATTAGATATTTACATTATGATCTGTCTATGGAGTACAGAAGATTAATGGACAAAGTCTTCACTATTTTAATACCCCCCATGAGTTTCTGAAGCTATAAGAATCACTAAATAGTAAGCAGAATGAATATGAAAACCCGTCATAGCACTGAAGAGGTTAACGGCTGTGCATGCTATTTTCCTTTTCGTTCAGTGTGTGTATAATTTAATGGTTCAGTGTGTAGGTATTGCAAAGAACCATCCCTCATCCCTGCCTGTCCTTGTCCCCACCATTCCCTCTTGTAATACTTCACCATTCCCCCAACTCGCTCCTCCCCAACGCAGCTGTCAAAAGGAGGGGAAACTGAGGGTCTATAAAAAAATATGGTCTGGGTGGTGGTTGCTCACATTACCTGCAGCACTAACGCCATCTGACGCCCGCCAGGGAGAACAGGTGAGGCAATCTTCAGTGGAGGAGGGGGAACTAATTGCTGTAGACGCCGCAGAGGCAGGTGAAGGGGTAGCAAAAGGGAGGAATGGCCAAAAATGTGGGAATTGCTTAAAAAGGAGCAAGGGTAGAATAGGAAGACGTGCGAGAAGACAGATACAGGTAAACAGTTATAGGAAAATGATTATTCACAAGATACACGAGACAGGTAAAGAGGAGGAAAAATATGTTTATCCTTCAATTTCGAATGAATGTTTTGACTTTAACTCCTTCAGTACCATGACACGTTTGCATATTCACTCTGCTTACTATTTGGTGATTCTACACAGCTTCAGAGACTTATGTGGGGGGATTGTAATAGTGGAGACTCCGGCCATTAATCTTCTGACCTCCACAGACCCTTCCTAATCTAAATAAATGCGTCCAATCATATCCCAAACTCAGGGTAAAAAATGTGTCCCAGTACTGAAGGAGTTAAAGAGTTAAAGATTGGTACCTCAGTGGCAATATTCTTATCGTTGTTTTTTGCTGCCATAGACCAGCGCGCACACACACGAAAACAAAATACCACAAATAACAAAGAAAATCTAAAGACAATCCAGAAGACAAGAGCAATATATACGACACTGCGATCAGCCAAAAGTCAAATTCGCTTCCCAGTGCTGAACATAATGAAATACAATGAAGACACGATGAAAAACGAGCCGATCCCAGTAACAGGAAGAGGAGATGAGACTGAGTGAAGGAGGAGAAAAAAAGAGGTTAGCTTCGACAGGATGAAAAATCTGTACTGTTCCTTTGCTTCTCCTTATTCAGTTCCCGCGATGGTGAATGTGGAGAAAGAGTTCGTGAATGATGAATGGAAGGAATATGAGATGAGGCGTGAAGGAAGCGAGTACACACACACACACACACACACACACACAGACACACACACACACACACACACACACACACACACACACACACACACAAGAGAAGAAAACGAAAAGGTAGCCTCGTCGTTTAATTTTTCTTTTTTTTTTTTGTGGATTGAAAGAGAAAGAAAAAGAAAGAAAAAGAAAGAGACAGAAGGAAAAAAAAAAAACACAGAAACCACAGAAACCACCACCACCACCACCACCACCACCACCACCACCACACTGCACAACACCTGCCGCTCCCCTGCCAATCAAGACCCCGGGAGGCACTTGAGGTGAGGTGAGCATGTGGTGAAGTGTCTTTCCGCCTCTGCATAACAGGTGTGTTCAGGTGTGCTCAGGTGTGCTCAAGGTGGCGGTGGTGGTGGTGGTGGTGGTGGTGGTGGTGGTGGTGACGGTGGTGATACAGTAGGTAATTTTAGTCCCTCACATTCATTACACACACACACACACACACACACACACACACACACACACACACACACACACACACACACACACACACACACACACACACACACACACTGGGGTTATTAAACTGTCACTTGCACTTTGTTTACACACTCACACAGGAGGCCAAGAGAGAGAGAGAGAGAGAGAGAGAGAGAGAGAGAGAGAGAGAGAGAGAGAGAGAGAGAGAGAGAGAGAGAGAGAGAGAGAGAGAGAGAGAGAGAGAGAGAGAGAGAGAGAGAGAGAGAGAGAGAAAACTAACAACGTTACGGAATCATTAAGTGGCGACCTTGAGACTCCCAGGTAAACACTTCATAATAAGAGCAAGGTTGCAATTCTCCCCGCTAGAGGCGTTGCTGCTGTCCTGAACCTTCTTTACCTCACCTTTTTTTTTTTTATACAAGAAGAAAAATCTAGCCAAGAACAACAAAACCAAAAAAAAAAAAAAAAAAAAAAAAAAAAAAGACCCACTTAGATCCCAGTCCCCGAGCACGTCCGAGAGGTTTAGCAGTGGTAGAGAAACAGATAGCAGGAAACAGCAGGATGTAACCGGGAAGGGGTGAAAACTCAGCAGGAAACCGGGTCTTTGTTGAGGAGGAAACAGAGGGGTGGATACTGACGGAGTTCGGGAAATGAGTGCACAGGAATAAATGGAAGAATAAAAAAGGATGTAATCGTAGGAGAGTGAACCCCAAAAATAAATAGCAGGATATAATTGTGAGGAGGGGAAAATTCGGACGGAAACTGTGTCTTTACTGAGGAAAAGGAAAAGGAGGTTGAAAACATGATAATAGAGAGTGAGAGAGAGAGAGAGAGAGAGAGAGAGAGAGAGAGAGAGAGAGAGAGAAAAGGATTTGTTGAAGGATAATTTGAATACAGGAATAGAATATAACAATGAGGGGACGAAAACTTGAAAGGCGGAGAGAGAGCAAAATGAAACGTGAGAAATGATTGGATACGGAAAGGAACGATCGTACAAAATTGAAAGAAAAAAAAAAAAAAATGTTGAACGATTTGAATACATAAATGATATTAAAGCAAGGGAATATAAACCCGGAAGCAGATCATCTTTAACGAGGAGGAAGCAAAGTGAGGAGGTGAAAAAGCGATTGGATGCGGAGATGGATGATCGTATACATGCAAACAAGGTATTAGCTGAGAGAAAGAAAACGTGAAATGAAGAATGATAAAAAGAAAAAAAAAAAAAAAAAAATCGTGAAAACAGAAATATACGAGAATAAAAAGAAAGGAAAATGAAAAAAAAGTAAGAAAATAACTCTTGAAATCAGTATTGAATATAATCTTTACTGAACAGAAACAACAACAAAAAAAAAGAATAAAAATGAAGAAAAAAAAAAAACTAATTCTCGTACGTAAGAAGCTTAGGACAAAAATATGAAAGGGGTATGAAGCTAAAGACAATTACGTGAAGAGGGATACGAAACTAAAACAGTAAATCCACGACACAAAAAAAAAAGAAAAAAAGAGCGTACAACAAGACAAAGACACGAAGGGAATACGAGACTAAAGACAGTGACATGAAAGGAATACGAGGCTATACAAAAAAAAAAAAAAAAACACGAAGGGGATACGAAACTAAAACAATAAACCCAAAACAAAATAAAAACGAAAAAAATAGACTGTAGAACGAAACAAAGACACGAAGGAGATACGAAACCAAAACAATAAACTCAAAAAAAAAAAAAAAAAAACCCGTAGAGAAAGACATGAAGGGGATACGAAACTAAAACAATAAACTCAAAACAAAATAAAAACGAAAAAAATAGACTGTAGAGCGAGACAAAGACACGAAGGAGATACGAAACCAAAACAATAAACTCAAAACAAAATACAAAGCAAAAAGAAGAAGGGAAGAGCAAGAATTGAGCCATAAAACAACAAAACTGGTCGGTGATAAATGCTGCAAATGACTTAAGTTTCTAATGACGCTTTAATTGAATAACAAGCGGGCTGACGAAATTGCTCGCAGCGATAACAAATAATCCACGGGGCGCACACACCACGATAACTAACGATATGAATTCCCGCCCAATTAGACCAAACAGTGAGACAATCATTGCGTTACTCAAGCTGAAAAGAAAAACAAAAGATAATTAAAACAATGAATAAAAAAAAAAATAAATAAATAAAAACAAGCTGACACGTGTAATAGCTTACGACGTACCTCTCTCTCTCTCTCTCTCTCTCTCTCTCTCTCTCTCTCTCTCTCTCTCTCTCAAGTGTCACCATTCATTCCGTCCCAGGTAACGTGTCGCTGGGTGACGGGAAGGGCAGGTGTGTGACGCGCGGGTGACGGCTTGCGATGATGGAGAGTGGAGAGGGGAGAGGGGAAAGGGGAGAGGGGAAAAGGGAGAGACTGTGAGAGAAGGGATGGAGAGGGGAGAGGGGAAGGGGGAGAAAGATTGTGAGGGGAAGGGCTGGGAGAGGCAGGGTGAGGCTGGAGATGAAGAGAAAGGCTGGGAGAGAGGCAAATAAAGGCAGGGAAAGGCTGGGAGAAGCTGGGAGAGGCTGTAGGAGGGGCTGCGATGAGCTGGGAGAGACAGGGAGAGGCAGGGAGAGGCTGGGAGAGACAGGAAGAGGCAGGGAGAGGCTGGGAGAGACAGGGAGAGACAGGGAGAGGCTGGGAGAGACAGGAAGAAACTGGGAGAGACTGTGAGAGATGGGGGAGAGGATGGGAGAGACTGAAGGAAACAGGGAGAGGCAAGGAGAGGTAGGGAGGAGGCTGGGAGAGACAGGGAGAGGCAAGGAAAGGCAGGGAGAGGCTGGGAGAGATAGGAAGAAGCTGGGAGAGACTGGGAGAGGCAGGGGGGAGAAAGGGTGAGGCTGGGAGAGGCTGGGAGAGGTTGGGAGAGGCTGGGCGAGGCAAGGAGAGTCACATTCATTTCTCACATCTCGAGGACACAATTCTTGGCTCAACGCGGGACAACTTTCTCATTCTTTTTCCCTCCGTCTAATTAATTATGCATATCTTCTCTCTTTCTCTCTCTCTCTCTCTCTCTCTCTCTCTCTCTCTCTCTCTCTCTCTCTCTCTCTCTCTGTTATATCCATTTTCTTCTCGTTCTCATCCTATCCCTTCCTCCTCTTCGTCTTTTTTTTTTTTTTGTCTTCCTTCCTCCTCCTCTTCCTCCTTCTCCTCCTCCTCCTGGTTCTTTTTCTCTCGCTCTTTTTGCTGTTATCTGCATTCATTTCCTTGACTCCTTTGCTCACTTTCAATCTCCTTCATCTCTTTCCCTTTTTTCTCGTGTTTCTCTTCCTCCTCTTATTCATTCTAGACACTTGTTCAAACTTCTAAACATCCAGTCTCTGTTTTCCTTCGTGACATTCAAGATAGTTTATTTTTAGGAGACTTCAGATACCTATTAAAGATTCTAGCATTTCGGCATCACTATTCTCTATCATTTCTTTACCTGGCTTTATTTTCTTCATATCTCACTAGGTATTAATTCTCTTCAGTATTCCATTAACTTCTATCACTAATTTGTTATGTTTTTTTTTTTTTTATCATCCTTCACTCATTTCTACTTGTTTCTTGTCTGTGTTTACTGTTGAAATTCATGGAAAGTTATCTCAAACTCTTTCGTACTTTACATCATCAAAGTCTTTCCCTCTTCGTTCACTTCTTTCATTAATCTGCACCATATCTTATACCACATTACATTCTTATATGTTTTCTGTATTCATTTATTGCTGAAACACGTCAAAACTAATCTCAAAGTGTTTCTTGCTCCAAATCATCAAATTATTTCACTCTGTCCCATTTCCTTCACTTTTTCTCATTATTCTTTTTATCATTCCAACCTGTTTCTTGCATTTATTCATTGCTGAAACACACCAAAACTAATCTCAAAGCGTTTCTTACTCCAAATCATCACATTATTTCCCTCTGTTCCATTTTCTTAAACTTTTGTCACTAATCTGTATCATATCCTATCACCATAAGTTCATACCTCTATCTACTGCTGAAACACATCAAAACTAATCTCAAAGTCTTTCTAACTCCAAGTCATAACATTACTTCCCTCTGGTTCATTTCCTTCACCTTTTTGTCAACGTTCTCTTTATCATTCCTACCTATTTCCTGTATCTACTGGTGAAACACGTCAAAACTAATCTCAAAGTGTTTCTAACTTCAAATCATAAAATAATTTCCCTCTGGTTAATTTCCTTCATCTTTTTTTTAACATCCTTTTTTATCATTCCTACCTGTTTCCTGTATACATTTACTGCTGGGACACATCAATAGTATCCTCAGAGTCCTTTTTACTTCAGATCATCAAATTATTTCCCTCTCTTCCATTTCCTTCACTTTTCTCACCATCCGTTTTATCATTCCTGTGTTTATTTATTGCTAAAACACATGAAAAGCATCCTCAGAGTCTTTCTTACTTCTAAATCATCAAATTTTCTCTATTCCATTTCCTTCACTTTTTCCCCATCCTCTTTTTTTTTTTTTATCATTCCTACATGTTTTTTGTATATATTTATTGCTGAAACACACCAAAGCTAACCTCAAAGTCTTTCTTACTCTAAATCATCAAATTCTTACCCCTCTGATCACATTTCCTTCACTTATATCACTGCTCTATCACATTCCTACTAGTTACCTGTACATCTACTGCTGAAACACATCAAAACTACCCTCAAAGTCTTTCTTCCTCGTATCATTACACTCCTTCCCTTTGCCTCACTCCACACTCCACCATTCACCCCTTCACCCCCCGTCTCGGTGCCAGATGGAGCGGCTGGCAGCGTGGCACCGTGGCACTGTGGCCCGGTAAGTGTCAAGGAGAAGGCGACTCCTCCCTCCGCGGCGTGACACTATGCTAACACCACCTTGGCAGCGTCTCACCCTATTAACCCGCACCTGCCGTCTCCCTTGTTGATCCCCTGTCACCCTGCACATCCCACAGACCCCTACTGATGCTCCCCTGCTGGTCCTCTCCTGCTACCTGTGTGTGTGTGTGTGTGTGTGTGTGAGAGAGAGTGTGAGAGAGAGAGAGAGAGAGAGAGAGAGAGAGAGAGAGAGAGAGAGAGAGAGAGAGAGAGAGAGAGAGAGAGAGAGAGGGAGAGAGAAGAGAGAAAGGAGAAAGAGAGAGAGAGAAGAGAAGAGAGAGAGAGAGAGAGAGAAAGAAAGAGAGAGAGAGAGAGAGAGAAAGGAGAAAAGAGAGAGAGAGAGAGAGAGAGAGAGAGAGAGAGAGAGAGAGAGAGAGAGAGAGAGAGAGAGAGAGAGAGAGAGAGAGAGAGAGAGAGAGAGAGAGAGAGAGAGAGAGAGAGAGAGAGAGAGAGAGAGAGAGAGAGAGAAGAGTTTCATAAGCACTGCATACAACACCAGCTTCAGGCTTTATTATATTAGAGGGCAGCGCATTACCGGCTTCCACCAGTGCTGTAAAATATATTCTTATGAGTGTTTTAAGTGGCCACCTCCCTCATCCCCTTCCCTTCCTCCTCTTCTCTCTCTCTCTCTCCCCTTGCCTTCCTCCTCTCCATTCTCTCCCTCCCCCTTGCCTTCCTCCTCTCCATTCTCTCCCTCCCCCCTTGCCTTCCTCCTCTTCTTTCTCTCCCTCTTATGATCTTTATAAGCTTCCCCTTCACTACTACTACTACAACTACTACTACTACAACTACTACTACTACTACTACTACCTCACGTTTCTTCCTCATTCCTACATTCCACGAAGCATCAGATCATACTTTTAATATCTCCTCCTCCTCCTC
>NC_059278.1:18771988-18774488 GCF_017591435.1 Portunus trituberculatus | reverse complement strand
GAACTCCTACGATACACACTATTCTCTTTCTTGCTATACTTTCATTCATCTGTCTGTCTGTCTGTGTGTCTGTCTGTCTTCGTGTCTCTCTCTGTGTGCGTGTGTGTATGTCTGTGTGTCTGTCCATCTCTCCTCATTTGCATTTCACAAGTTTGCTGAGAGGCGAGTGAGTGTCTTGCTTCAAATATCTCTTGCTTCCTTGCCTCCTCTATTCATTATTCTTAATACGAGATAGAGGTGTATTCTCAAACATTTCTACACTCCTTCTAATTGTCTAACATCCATCAATTGTATTCTTCATCGTCCTCCTCTTACTCCTCCTCTCTCTCTCTCTCTCTCTCTGTACTCGTTATCTCCTTCTCTCTGATCTCCTTGGCCTCTTTATCACTCATTCTTTCTACTTCTCTTTATCCTCCTCACCTCCTTTTATCCCTCCTCTTATTCCTCCAGTTTTTCATTCCTTATCCTTATTCTCCTCTTTCCTTGCTCTTTTATTTTTTTTATCCTCTATCCCCTTCCCTCCTCCTTCCTCCTCCTCCTGCTGCTGCTCCTCCTTATCTTCCAATTGTATTCTTCATCCTTATCTCCTCTCTACTTTCCTTTCTTTATCCATTACCTCCTCTCTAATCTCCTTGGCCTCTTCTTCATCACTCACCCTTCCTATTTCTCTTAACCTTCCTCATCTCCTTTTATCCTTCCTCTCATTCCTCCAGTTTTTCAATCCTTAAACTTTCTCTCCTCTTCGTCTGCTCCTCCATTTCTTTATCCTTTACTTCCTTCCCTATTCCTTGCTCCTGCTCCTCCTGCTGCTGCTACCCCTCCCTACCTTCCTGCTGGCGGCCTGGCACAAGCTTCTTACTGAGGGAGGCAAAGGGCGCTGCTGAGAGGGACAGATGCTAAGGATTTAGTGTCACGTTTGCCAATACTTTCTCTCCACGGGGATGTCTAGACGCAGATCCCGAGGAGAAGGAGGAGGAGGAGGAGGAGGAGGAGGAGGAGGAGGAGGAGGAGGAGGAGATAAATTACTAGAAACTTTTTTATTACCTTCATAAAAACTACGTGGATATGGACAAAAATTATAGATTATTGGCAGAAAGAGATGAAGGAAGAGGAGGAAGAGTAACTATCTATTTCTATTATTTCGTTTGTGTTTGTCTATTTAGCGTTCATGTTTCTCTACCTCATTTGTACCTCTCAATATTCTTCCTCGTTAAGTAATGATAAAAAAAAGGCAAAAACACTGTGGAAACTTTACTAAACACGCCAATAACTAAATCACGTCACCTGTACTCGTCACCTTTACAAATAGCAGGAAGGGGGAGGGTGAGAAGTGGAAGGGCTAGGGAGATTGGGAGGTAAAGGGTGAGGGAGAAGGTGAAGTGGAAGGGGAAGATTCTAATGAAAACTGACACATAACCATTAACCCCTTCAGTGCCATGACACGTTACCATATTCACTCCGCTTACTTAGTGATTTCATACAGCTTCAGAAACTCATGTGTGGGGATTAAATAGTGACGACTCTGACCATTAATCTTCTGACCTATATACACGCTTCCTAATACTAATAAAATCTTCTAACTATACCCAAACTCATAGTAAAAATGCGTCCTACTACTGAAGGGGTTAAATCAAACTAACCCCTTGAATACCAAAACGCATTTTTACCATGAATTTTGCGTACAATTAGACGTATTTATTGACATTAGGAAGGGTCTATGGAGGTCAGAGGATTAATGGCCAGAGTCTTCACTATTTCAATCTGTAAGTAAGTTTCTGAAGCTGTAGAAAACCACCAAATAGTAAGCAAAATGAATGAGTGAATGAAAACGCGTCCAGGTACTGAAGGGGCTAAGAGTCCGCTGGCTTCCATCGTCGTCCCATCGGCTTGACTTTTCCAGAAGGTAACATAAGCTTAACATCTCCACATCAATGAAGGAGAGAGAAGAGAAAATAGAAAAAAAGAACAAATGGAGGAGAAACGTGAGAGGAATGGATACCTTGCAGCTGTGGTGTGGAGAAGAGGAACAAGAAGAGAGAGAGAGAAAAGGAAAGGAGGAAGGGAAGAGATAAGGAAGAAGAATGAAGAAAGAATGGTAATATTGTAAGATGCCACGGTCAGAGGAGGAAGAAATACGGGGAATAAAGAAGGAAGGAGACAGAATGGCCGGGAAAAAAAAGGAAGGAAAGAAGAAAGAGTATAGATGTGTGAAGGGAATGGAGAGAGAGAGAGAGAGAGAGAGAGAGAGAGAGAGAGAGAGAGAGAGAGAGAGAGAGAGAGAGAGAGAGAGAGAGAGAGAGAGAGAGAGAGAGAGAGAGAGAGAGAGAGAGAGAGAGAGAGAGAGAGAGAGAGAGAGAATGATAACAAAACAGGATAGAAAATAAGAAAAAAAGGAAGAAGAACAAGAAGTGCGAAACGAAAGGAAGAGAAGAAGAAAAACTAACACAAGAAAGAAAGAAAGAAAGAAAGAAAGAAAGAAAGAAAGAAAGAAAGATGGCGA
>NC_059278.1:18744488-18764488 GCF_017591435.1 Portunus trituberculatus | reverse complement strand
TTCCTCAGTAGGCAGCCATCCCATCACACACAGGTAAAGCCTAAGAGGAGGCACACCTGACATTAATTAAGGTGATTTACGCTGAGACAGGTACGAGTTGCAAGGGTCCAGGTGAGTAATTATCGTATGTTGTGAGTTACCGCCAGGATTCAGACCCAGACCGAGACCAAAGACCGAGAGCTGAGCGTCGTTAATTATCGGTAAGGAGGGAGAGAAGGAGCATCACGTGACTCGACGATGCTATTATGGCCTATGTTCAGAAACGCTTCCTCTCTCTCTCTCTCTCTCTCTCTCTCTCTCTCTCTCTCTCACCAGGATTAGTTTCCAAGGCCACAGACATGAATAGCGGGGTTTTCAAGAGTGTTTCTCCAGTTAACTCTCTCTCTCTCTCTCTCTCTCTCTCTCTCTCTCACCACGACTAGTTTCCAAGGCCACAGACATGAATAGCGGATTTTCAAGAGTGTTTCTCCAGTTAAGAATGTAGAAATCTCGTCACTTTTCCTCTAGAACCGTAAAAACACCTTAAAAAATCCGCGCAAATTTAAATAAGGCCTTCTGAAATCGTGGAAGTGAAGCACAGAAGTGTTTGAAACTAAGAAACACATCAGCGCTACACCTTCACTATTTTTCAAAGGGCTCTAGTTGAAGTGACACGGGTTTTTGAGGATGTTTCTGTAATTCTAGTGACATGTTGATAAGTTTTCTGCATTATCAACAGGGCAAATACTCTTTAGAACTCGGCTAATCGTCTATGTACTGTTTGAAAATGCTCGCGGTGAGAGAGAGAGAGAGAGAGAGAGAGAGAGAGAGAGAGAGAGAGAGAGAGAGAGAGAGAGAGAGAGATGCGTTTCTGAATATGGCCATGTCCTTACGGCAGATGAGCAGTGGGGGCTGTTGGGGCGTGAGGAGCGAGATTAGAGGAAAGGAGGACGGAAGTGAGGGATTACAAGGAGGAGGAGGAACACGAAGGAGAGATAAGGAACAGATGTCGAAGATACAAAGTGAGACATAAGCTCGTACTCTCAACAGAGACAGAGATATGCACAGACTAACACACACACACACACACACACACACACACACACACACACACACACACACACACACACACACACACACACCAAAATACACAACCTTATACCATAACACAGACACACATACAATTTTTAGCACTAGATTAACCACAACCCTTAACAACAACCCCCAAACACACACACACACACACACACACACACACACACACACACACACACACACACACACACACACACACACACACACACCAAAACAATTCCATACATTATCATCGTTACAGTTCTTAACCTTCCAAGTGCTCACGTCCTCCCAGCTGCCCAGAAAGTTAGGCAAACAAGCCCCCAGTGTGTTTTAAGAGAGAATAAGTCTACTTAAGTCGGTGGAGGGCGTTACTGCTCGGTATAAGGAGGAAGACCCGCCTGTAACTAGAGACGTCCCTCGCTGGCAGTAAAAAAGACGGGGATGGGGAAGACAACGCCCCTGTACTTTCAATTCACGCGTTAGTGTATAAAAGAATCTATTAAAGAAAAGGCTTGGGAGTTTTATAAAGCAATATTATGAATTTTTAAACCGTGTGGAGATGAAACTAGACTTAATAAAGGAATGATGTGATAAAAAGAAGGAAATAGAAGATATGCTTTTTAGAGAGAGAGAGAGAGAGAGAGAGAGAGAGAGAGAGAGAGAGAGAGAGAGAGAGAGAGAGAGAGAGCCCGTATTCAAAACCGCTTTGCTCTCTCACCGCGACTATTTTCCAAGGCCACAGAGATGATTAGCGAGGTTTTCAAGTGTTCCTGCAGTTAATAGTATAGAAATCCTGTCAGTCTTGCTCTAGAACCATAAAAAAAACATAAAAACTCGTGTAAATTTAAACAAAGCCTTTGAAATAAAGTGAAGGCAGAGGTGAGAATGAGAAAGAGAGAGAGAGAGAGAGAGAGAGAGAGAGAGAGAGAGAGAGAGAGAGAGAGAGAGAGAGAGAGAGAGAGAGAGAGAGAAAAAGATAAAAAAAAAACTTACTTCCTTCAATACAAGAATAAACTTAAAGGGAAAAAATCACGTGGAAATTACAACATTAACCCGTTCCTGGTAATCAACGACGCACACACACACACACGCACACGCACGCACCCACACACGCACACCACTAACAAGAACAGGGATTATATAGCCTCAAGACGGAAGAATAAAGGAAGGAAGGAAAGAAGGAAAGGGAGGAACGAGGGGAAGAGGAGCTAAGAATAAGAACAAGAGAGGAAGAGGAGGAAAAGGAGGAAGAGGAGGATAAAGAAAGATAATCAGTGGTGAATTGAGAGAGGTCAGACGTGTGTGTGTGTGTGTGTGTGTGTGTGTGTGTGTGTGTGTGTGTGTGTGTGTGTCAATGCAAAATGAATGAAATTTGATATGTTTCGAGTAAATGGCACAATAATGTCTGAATAATGTGCTACTATGTGTGACCTGGAGGAGGAGGAGGAGGAGGAGGAGGAGGAGGAGGAGGAGGAGAGAGGAACCTGCCTCTATCATCCTATTAAGAGCCTAAACCGCTCTATGAATTTGAATGAGTCTTACCTCGGGGCGGTCTTGTGTGTGTGTGTGTGTGTGTGTGTGTGTGTGTGTGTGTGTGTGTGTACGAGTTTAAATCCTTCGTCTCTTGACCTTTTCTCCTTCGTCATCATTTCTCCCCTTCCATCACACACACACACACACACACACACACACACTCTCTCTCTCTCTCTCTCTCTCACACACACACACACTGACCTTCCTTTATTAACGACAATGACACAGTTATGCCGCGCTCCTTCCTTTCTTTTTAAACATTCCCTTTGTTCTTAATCCTTTCGTTACATTTTTCCTTTTGTCAACACCATTTGCAGATCCGCTTCCTTCTGGTTTGATTCTCCTCCTCTTCATCATCATATTACTGTTATCATCACCATGTTTTCCTTCATCTTTTTTATTATATCTCTATGCTAATTTCTTTTATTCTAATCTTCATTTCATATTTGGCTTCGTGTGTTCTTAGTTCTCTCTCGTGTATTGATTTCAACTCTCCGTCACAAGAGAATGTAAAGAAAAGACAAACAGGAGCAGATTCTCTTGGGGCAGCCATGGTACATGCGTGCTTTGGGGTCCGAGGGGTCTCCAAGCGCATGGGTTCGAATCCTGTCCACGGTTCGAGTGTATGTTGGGCTTCCTCACTCGGGGCAACGGTTTCCTAGCGGGTGGGCTTTGAGACAGGAGGCAGCCTGAAAAAGTATTGCCTTTAGCTCAGAAATTCCCGTAAAAATCCCACACGGTATAAATAAGAAAAAAAATAAAAGATATGATTGTTTGTAATTCATTTCTTCGAGTCTTTCTGCTTGGTCTTGTTCTTTTAATCCTTCTTTTTTTTCAAGTTTAATCTTTCTGGTATTTTTTTTTCGCTTCCGTCTTTGCGATATTCAGAGCTTTCAACTTCTTATTCATTACAGATTTATTCCTTTTTCCTCTTTAAATTTCAATATTTCTGGTAGTTCTTTTGCTTCCGTTTTTTGCTAAATCTATAGGTTTTTTTTTTTTACTTCCTACTTCCTACATATTTCTTCCTTTTTCGTCTTTTCAGTTTCATTCTTCTATTCGATTGTTCTTTCACACTTTCACTCCTTCAAAATCTTTCTTTTTTTCTTCATTCGATTCTAGCAGTTCTTCTGTACATCCTTCTCTTTCATTCTCTCATTTCAATAATTTCTCTTTCTTTCACAAATCTTTATCTTTCCTTCTCTCCTTCCCTTCATTTTCTTTTACTCTGCCACTCCTTCAAAACCTTCCTTCTTTTTTTCCTTCAATTCTAACAGTCCTTCCTTACATCTTTCTCTTTCATTCGTTCATTTCAATAATTTCTCTCTCCTTCACTAATTTCTACCTTTCCTTCTCTCCATCCCTTTATTATCACGTATTCCAACCATTACTCCTTCCTTCACCAACTCCTTATCCTTCCTTCATTCCTTTCCTTCTATCTTCAAACAAACATTAGCCCTTCCATCCTTTATTTTCTCACATCATCTATTACTCCTTCCGTTCCTTTCTACAGCATTACTTTCCACCCGTCGATCCTTTCCTATCCTTCGCTCCTTTATCTTCTCACATCACCCTTTACTCTTTTCCATTCCTTTCTCGCATTACATCCACCCGTAGATCCTTCCCTATCCTTCCTTGTCCTCAGACCCTTGCCTTCTTTCTTACCAGCCCCTCTCCTTCATCATTTAGTATCTCAGGGTCTTCTTTCGCCTCGTCTTGGTACACATTGTCACGTTCTCCTGCTGTTAATTAATATTCGTGATGTGTGAGACGTACAGCAGATGTCCGTTGATCCTGTTGTCGATCCTCTTCCTCTTCCTCTTTCTCTCTCTCTCTGTCTCTCTTTCTGGCTTCCTCTTTTGTCAGTTTTCCTTCGGTGGAGCTTAAGAGGAGGAGGAGGAGGAGGAGGAGGAGGAGAGGATGGTATGTTTGAAAAGTGTTAAGAAAGGAATTGATGTAAATATTTAAAGAGGAGACGAAGAAAAAATAAAGGAAAAAAGGACGAAAGCAAGGAAGGAAGGAAGGATGAAAGGAAGGAAGGAAGAAAGGAAGGAAGGAAGGAAGTAAAAAAGGATGAGAGGAAGGAAGGAAGGAACGAAGGAAGGAAGGAAGGAAGAAACAAGCAAGCAAGCAAGCAAGCAAAGAAGCAAGGAACGGGGGAAGGAAGGAAGGAAGGAAGAAAGAAAGGAAAATGGAATATATGAACAAAATATGAACACAAACAGAAAGAAAATAGAAAAAAAAGATAAGTGAATAAAGGCGAAACAAAACAAAAAATGGAGAATAAAATCAAGACGAAGAAGAAAGAAGAAGAAGAAGAAGAAGAAGAAGAAGAAGAAGAAGAAGAAGAAGAAGAAGGAAAATAAGAAGAGAAAGCGAAAAAATACACTCCAAAGAAAAATTTAATCACGGGGAATGTTACTCACACAAAGACTCTTCATACTAATCTTCCTCCTCCTCCTCCTCCTCCTCCTCCTCCTCCTCCTCCTCCTCCTCCTCCATCACCTCCTCCTCTTCTTCTACATTATCCGTAACACCCAACCTAAACCAGCCCAGCCTTCCCCAACACCCCTCATTTCCCTACTTCACATTCCCTCCCCTCAACGTTGCATAAACAAGAAAGATAAATAGATAGATAGATAAATAGATAGATAGATAGATAGATAGATAGAAAGCAAGTAGGCAAGCAAGCAAGGAAGCAAGAAAGAAAGAAAGAAAGATAGAAAGAAAGAATGAAGAAAAAGTAGAAAGAAAGATAGAAAGAAAAATAGATAGATCGATAGAAAGATAGATAGATAAATAGATAGATAGATAGATAGATAGATAGATAAATAGATACATCCGCTCATGAGTTCCTCTCGCGACACGGTTCATTAATCTCACAGCAGCTTCATTTCCTCCCCGAAGCCCCGAAACCCTTACCAGTATCCTGTCACCCCTCAGCATTCAGATAAAAGAACCTCCATCAACTCTCTCTCTCTCTCTCTCTCTCCCACCCACCCCGCACCTGTTGCTTCAGAAGGGATTGAGAGGACTCGAGACTCGCGTAGTGAAGCTTTGGACCGAGTAAAGGGGTCGTTTCGGTGGTTCATTGCAACAGGTCCTTCCCGCCCTTCTGGTTACCCTATGTGGCCTGGAATGGCTGCCTGGAATACCGAGGTTCACTTAGAGGCGTTTAGAGTTTCGGAATGCAGAGGAGGGAGAGGGAGAGACGAAGAGAAAAGGAGAGGAATGAGAAGCGAAGGATACAGAGAAAGCGAAAAGGGATGTAGAGGAGAGAGAGAGAGAGAGAGAGAGAGAGAGAGAGAGAGAGAGAGAGAGAGAGAGAGAGAGAGAGGAATGTAAAGTGAAGAGTGAAGAGAAGGAAGAAGGAACTATAGAGAAAGGAGGAAGAAATGGGTAAGCAAGGATATTGAAATGACAATAAAGGAAGAGAGAGAATGAGAGAGAAGATAAGGAAAGAAGAAGGAGGGAAGAGAAAAGAGAACTAAAGAAAAATATAGAAAGAAGGAAAAAAAGAAGGAAGGAAGTATAAAGAGAGGCGGTAGAGAAAAAGGAAGAGTAAATAGGAAAGGAAAAGAAAAGGACACAGAAGAGGCAAGGCAACAGTAAACACGAAATAGAAGAAAGAGGAAGAGAAGACAGGGAAAACAATAAAAGGACAAATGAAGAGAGAAAGACGAGAAAAATACACAGAAAAAGAAGGAGAAAAGCAAAAGAAAAAAGAAAAACGATGAAAAATCAATCTAGCCACATAAAAACAGATACGAGACAGACAGACAGACAGACAGGAGGAAACAGACAAACAGATAGACAGACAGACAGACAAACAGACGGACAGACAGAGAGACAAACAGACAAACAGATAGACAGACAGGTAAACAAACAGACAGACAAACAGACAGACAGACAGAGACAAACAGACAGACAGACAGGCAAACAAACAGACAGACAGACAGACAGAGAGACAAACAGACAAACAGATAGACAGACAGGTAAACAAACAGATAGACAAACAGACAGAGAGACAGAGGCAAAGATACAAACAGACAGAGAGGGAAACAAACAGAAAGAGACAAACAGACAAACAGACGAAAACAGACAGACAGATAAGCAAACAGACAGACAGACAAAGAGGCACACAGACAGACAGACAGACAGAGGCAAACGGACAGACAAACAGAAGCAAACATTGAAACAGACAGGCAGAAAGAGAAGCACACAGACAAACATACAGGCAGACAAACAAACAGATAAGACGAACAGGCAGTCAAACAAACAGACAGACGAACAGACAGGCACACAAACAGAAGCAAACACAGACAGACAAACAGACAGGGAGACAGAGAATCAAACAGACAGAGAGACAAAACAGAGAGAGGCAGACAAACTAACAGACAGACAGACAAACATACATACAGACAGACAGGTAGACAAGCAGGCAGACAGACAAGGAAACAGGCACGCAATCAGCATAAAACACCAGCAGATAAGACAAGGACAGGTAACGCACAGGTAAACCCAGGTGAAGGTAACACAAATTGAGGTAAAAATGGAAGGAAAATAAGGTGAAGCGAGGCAGGTAAGGTACACCTGAGGCTCCTATATACTTCTCTCTCTCTCTCTCTCTCTCTCTCTCTCTCTCTCTCTCCCTAAACCATACAGAATGTAAACAAACGAATCTATTCCTTAGCAGAGAGAGAGAGAGAGAGAGAGAGAGAGAGAGAGAGAGAGAGAGAGAGAGAGAGAGAGAGAGAGAGAGAGAGAGAGAGAGAGAGAGAGAGAGAGAGAGAGAGAGAGAGAGAGAGAGAGAGAGAGAGAGAGAGAGAGAGAGAGAGAGAGTCAGGTCAGCATCTCATCTACAGAAGTATCCATTTCCCTCTCACCCGAAGGAGGAGGAGGAGGAGGAGGAGGAGGAGGAGGAGGAGAAATGAACCAGATGTGAGATGAGTCGGAGGAGAGGAGGATATAAACAACGGGAAGAAGGGGAAAAAAGAGGGGAAAAGGACACACACACACACACACACACACACACACACACACACACACACAAAGCCCATCCCAGACTCTCATTCCTTCTACCTAAACTCACCTACAAAAAAAAAAAAAATTCTCAGTGCCTTGAATCTGCTAGCAAGTCCCAACCCGCGCGTTGTGTGTTCTGACTTGCTCTTTCGCTCTCTTTGAAGTCGCGCGAGGCTCAGATACCTCAGCGAGACCCACACGAGAACTGACGACGCGCAATCCACTTCCATCCCTTCCTCTTCCTGCAACTCCCTCCAACTTACATAGCGATTTTCCCTCATCAACATAAACTCTAGTAATCTGACTTTAAACTCGACAGCCTTCTCAGACTCCACAGTGCCTAGTCTTCTCTGCTCGAATGGTGTGTCACGGTCAGGTAAGCACTGTTTGATAGGCACTGGTAGGGAAGGGAAAGGTGTAGGAGAAGCAAAGAAGGGAATTAAGGGTAAGTAAAGGGAAAAGGGGGAAGAAGAGGCAATAATGATGAAGAGGTAAAAGAGAGGAGGGAAAAAATGTACAGAAAAAGTGAGGGGAAGGGTATAGAAGCAAAGAAGAAGGGAAATAAGGGTAAGTTAAAGAAAGAGGAATGGAGGAAGAGGAGACAATAAGGATGAAGAGGTAAAGGAGAGGAAAGAAAAGTGTACAGTAAAAGAGAGAATAGAAGAAGCAAAACGAAGAAAAGTAAATAAGAAAATAGAGAGATGGGGAAGAGAAGACAAGGAAAGAAGAATGAAGAAGAAAAAAAGAAAAAAATGAAAAAGGATAGAAGCAATACAAGGAGAATAAGAAATAGAGGGAAAAGGAAATAAGAAGACAAGGAAAGAAGAAGGAAGAAGCAGAAAAGAGAGAAAAAGAAAAATATACAGTTAAGGAAAGAATACAAGAAGCAATACAAAGAAAAGTAAACAAGTAAATAGAGAGAAGGAAAAGAGAAGACAAGGAAAGAAGAATGAAGAGGAAAAAAAGAGAGGAAGGAAAAATACACAGAGGAGAGAATAAAGAAGTGAAATGAAGAAGTAAAAGAGAGTGGTAAGGGTTAGGTTAGGAACTGGTCGTCGCGCCAGGAAAGCCTTCAGTCAAGTTGGTTCTGGTTCCGTGAAGGGCTTTGAGGCAGCACAGATCCGCGTGTAAGTCTCGCCCTCCGCTTATTCCTGACTAATCCCAGAGGAGGAGGAGGAGGAGGAGCAAGGTTTGAATTCTGTGACTCCTGCATTAAAAAGTAGTGAAGCGTGTTACTCATGAACTCTCTCTCTCTCTCTCTCTCTCTCTCTCTCTCTCTCTCTCTTTCGTCGTTAGTCAGGATTCCGTGTTTTTTGTAAGAGGTTTCAGTCACGCACGTGTTTTATTAACGCTGTCACTCACGTAAGTCTCTCTCTCTCTCTCTCTCTCTCTCACACACACACACACGCGCGCGCACACGCCCATAACACCCCCAGGAATACCTCCAGGGAGGCGTGGTGGTGAGGCGGCCGTGGCGTGCATCTTTTTATAGACAATATGAGTGGCTGGGACGTTAGGGAGCGACTCGCTATTGTTGTGAGGCAGTGGTGGTGGTGGAGGTGGAGGTAGTCACTGGCTGGGCTCCGCGCCGTCCACACACAACCACCCAGCAGCGTCTCCACAGCCCCGCCCACTGGGGACTCCACCGCGAGCTCTAGGGAAGACTTAGGTGTTCTCGCGCGCTTCCTGTTCTCGGTATCGCTCGCAAGTCGCTCCCGTCACCCTGCTGTAGGGCGGCGTGTCCTCGTCCTCGTCTCGCCTGGCCTTGCTGATCAACGGGGGAAGTTTTAAAGGAGTTACGGTGGTGAGTAATGCGTGGGGGCCGCCGCTGCTGAGGAAAGCGTCAAAAGTGAGGCGGGAAGTTTTAATGCCGTTCATTGTGACAAACTGCGCAAGGCTCCCACGCTCCCCCATGACCTTTTAGACTCCCGCGGCGCCACGTGACTCCCTCCATCCCGAGCCTTGCCTTCCCACAGGTGTGTGTCTGTGTGTGCGTGTGTGTCAGTGTATGAGCCGAGCCTCCCTACTCAAGGCAAGACTGTAAGCGAGGCGGGATCATATACTCTTACCTGTGAAGAAGAAAAGATTAATGAGCCTGAGGTGATGTGACATGATGGACGTGCACACCTGTGGAGCCACGTTGCCAAATACCCCGCGAAAAAAGGCGTTCACGAGCTGCCTGGGGACGAAGTGTGTATGGTGACTGTACCTGAATTGACTGAGAAGCTGAGCAACCAGAACCAAGCGAGGCACGTGAAATGAGCACCGCGTAAAGACACAGCCAGTGGTAATGCAACGCTCTGACGAGAACCAGATGGAAAAACAACACGATTTCATTTCACTCTGAACGATTCGAAAAAAAAAAAATAATAAATAAGTACTGAATGAGAAAAGGAAAGCAAAGAGAAAAGGCAAGTACATGAAAAAAAAAAGAAGCGAATCACGTGAACACTGCCACAGCTTATAACTCAAAATACGACTTCGCTTTTGAGTTCACTACGAAGAAATTGAGATAAAAAGTAATAAAAACAAAACAAAACAGAAAAAAAAACAGAAACAAAACCCAGAAACCTCACGTGAACACACACACACACACACACACACACACACACACACACACACACACACACTAACACATCCCCACCATCAAAACACCTCAGCAACCCTTACCATGTCCTCACCAGCGTGCTACCCGCCTCTGTTGTGCCTGTGTCCGCCGCGGGAGGCACCAAGGCGAGGCAGGAGGCACCGGGGTCAGCGCTAATGCCTCCCACAGTCGGCTTTAAGTGGTGTTATTCCCCCATCAATATCCAGAAGCCCCGGGAAGGAAGCTGAAGTGCCGAGGATTACAAAGTTTCGGGGTTAAGTCCGTAATTTTCTCCCGCTCGTGATGTAACTAAAATAAAAAAGACAAAGAAAAGAAGGAAAGGAGGAGAGAGAGAGAGAGAGAGAGAGAGAGAGAGAGAGAGAGAGAGAGAGAGAGAGAGAGAGAGAGAGAGAGAGAGAGAGAGAGAGTGAGGGAAAGTTTCTCGTGTTCAGACAGACAATGCGAACTTAAAGGTTTGTAAAGTTAAGGAAAGAACGAAAAAAGAAGACGGAAAGGGAAAGAGAGGAGAGGGAAAGGGGGTAGGAAGAGATGAAATGCAGAAGATGGTATAGAACACTTGAAAGAAGAAAAGGAAAAGAAAATACACATGTGGTAAGAAGAACTAAAGTGAAAGTGACAAAAGAACATCGCGAAAGAGAGAAAGAAGACACGATTCCTTATAAAAACAACGCTGAGACTAATAACACACGGTAGGATGACAAAATAACAGAGTAAGAGAGAGAGGCAAGGAAAAAAAGGAATAAAAAGGTAAATATAACTAGAAAAGGAAAAGAAAAAGACGGAAAAGCAAGAAACGCGTCAAATAGAAAAGAAAAAGGATAATTTGAGGGAGGGAGAGAAAGGCAGTGAAAGAGAGAGAGAGGGAGAAAGAGAATAGCGAAGGATATAGACGACGTGAAAAAAAAAGTGGTATAGAGAAGAGAGGAATAAAAGGAAGAGAAAGGAAGGGAGAACAGACAAAGAGAGAAAAGGAAGCATAGAGACGAGAGGAATAAAAGAAGGAAGAGAAAGGAAGGGAGAACATTAGAAAGCATCGAAACTGACACTCAAGAGAACCAACTATCATCATCAGCAGCATCACCATCATCATCATCATCATCATCATCATCATCAGCGAGGACACGAGGACAGACTAGAAATTGATGTTAACCGGTGAGTAAATATTTTTGTCTGTCTGTCTGTCTGTCTGTCTGTCTGTCTGTCTGTTTGTTTGTTTGTAGCTGTATTTTTTTTTCTCTGTCTCGTTTATTACGTTTTTTGTTCTTTTGTTCTGTTTTTCTGTTTGTTTTGGTTTTGTGCATCTGTCTGTCTGTCTGTTTGTCTAATCTTTTTTTCTTTTATTTGTATGTCTTTCGTCTTTATTTCATCCTGTTTGTGTATATCTTTGATCTCTCTCTCTCTCTCTCTCTCTCTCTCTCTCTCACCATCTTATTTCTTTCACCGTATCTTTTCCTCCTTTTTTTCTCCTCCTCCTCCTCTAACTGCTCGCCTTCCTCCTCCTCCTTCTCCTCCTCCACATCCTTGTTCCTCCTCCCGCTTCTAGCTTTCCTCCTATTTACACTTCTCACCCTCCTCCTCTTCCTCTTCCTCTTCCTACTCTTCCTGCTACTCGCCTCCTTCCTCTTCCCTCCGCTTCTCGCTTTCCTCCTTCTGCTTCTCACCTTCCTCCTCCTCCTTCTTCTCTCGCCTTGCTCTCCCGCCACGCACGAAGACACAACACACAAGGGAGAGGGAATTAAGTTATTGGCGTCCCCTCAACAAAAGTACGCGAAAGAAAATTGGCGCAAAGAAGCGGAATGTGCTGTTTCATCTAATTCTCTTACACATAAATACGCAAACACGCCAGGGAATTGAGCGCGAGTCCCAACAAATTGTCTTCTGTAATCTAAGCTGAAGGAGGAAAGGGAGGGAAGGAAGGAAGGAAGGGAAGGGATAAAAAAAAAAAAAAAAAACAAGAGAATATCCGGTGAACATGATTACAGTGAGGGTTGGTTCAAGTTCCCCTTCCTTACCTTCCCAAAGACATTATTTCTATTTTTTTTTACCTTTTTTTTTACCGTTTCCAAGTCCCCTCTGATCGCGTCGCTGAGCTGGCTGGTTACCCTCCTCCTCCTCCTTCCCCTTCCTTCCTTCCTTCCTTCCCTTCCTTTGGTCAATTTGTCTCTACCTTTCTTATCTGTCGCCGTGAATCTCTTGGTGGACAACTGACGCTTTTCTCCCTCGCCCCAGGAGAGAGAGGAGTGGCCAGACTGTTCATACGTGGTTATTTGTATTCAGAAGTAAGGTTTTTAGAGGTCTGTGTGTCCGCTATAGCACAACTATATAGTACTTTTCTTCCTCGTTGAAAGACAATACTGGCTGGACGGACTCTTCATATCTAGCTATTTGTATTCAGAATTTAAGTTTTTAGTAGTCTGTTGTATTTCTATGTGCGTGTTTGTGTGTCCGCTACTGTACACCTAATATTTTTTCTCCCTAGTTGAAGGAAAGACAGAAGCGCTAGGACTGTTCATGCTTAGCTATTTGTATTCATAATTAAGGTGTTCAGAGGTTTGTTGTATTTATAAGTGTGTGTTTGTGTGTCCGCTACTGTATAACTAATCTTTTTCTTCCTCATTGACAGACAGTAGTGACCGGAAGATTCTATACGTTGTCACTTGTATTAAAATCTATGGTCATTTTTCTCTATTCTTCTATCTTTTATATATTAGCCAGTGAGTGGATAAATGATACCTTTCTCCCTCGCTGTGAGAATAAGAACAGTGGCCTGAAGATTCTATACGTTGCTACTTGTGTTAAAATCTATGGTCATTTTTCTCTTTCGTCTATCTTTTATGTACCAACCAGTAGATAAATGATACTTTTCTACCTTTCTCCCTCGCTGTGAGAATAAGAACAGTGGAAGGAAGATTCTATACGTTGCTACTTGTATTAAAATCTATGGTCATTTTTCTCTCTTCGTCTATCTTTTATGTACCAACCAGTGGATAAATGATACAGAAAACTCGTGAAAAGAAAGGAAGGCTAAAATGTTTATGAGTATTCAAGGTTACTATTGTGTCACGGCTGGCTAAGAGAAAATTGTATATTAAATTACTCATGTTTACTTTTCTTTGATATCGCTGGACTTACGAGTGGTGGTGTGAGTGGAAGAGAGGGTGGTGTGAGTGGAAGCGAGTGGAAGTGTGAGTGGAAGGTATTGTACGTTTCCTTGGCTTTTTATCATCATTAATGGAATAATAACTCAGTGATATCGAACATTAATTTGCATAGAAACATCGACTACTATTATTATTCCTAGCACATCAATTATACTACTACTACTACTACCACCACTAGTACTACTGCTGCTACTACTACTACTACTACTACTACTACTACTACTACTACTACTACTACTACTACTACTACTACTACTACTACTACTACTACTACTACTACTACTACTACTACTACTACTACTACTACTACTACTACTACTACTACCACTACTACTACCACCACCACCACCACTACTTCTAAGAAAAATACGCAAATCACCACTAAACACCATTATCACCATTACCTCAATCCTGTCCATTATCACAAACACTCCCACCTTCACTATCAACAGTCAGAAGGCAGGCAGGCAGGTGTGTGGAGTCTCACCAAACTAAACAGAACAAAATAAATCTTTCCTCCAATTAATCGCACCAATTACAATAATGGTTACCTTGATAAATGAACACCAATAAGGGTTAATACGTTCATTAATTAATATGGGAGCCAGGACTGCCGCAACCTCCCCATAACCGCTAATTGATAATGATGCCCCAGGTAACACAGCGCACCTTTAATCCCTCACCTGAAGATACCTGCTGCTGTTGACCCACCTGCTGCCCTCATTATGATTACCCTCATTACTTAGGGCATGATTGGTGCCCTCACCTGTGGGTTGCTATACCTGTGATTGCTTGGTGACCTATACATTAAAGCTTTACCTGGTGATTTAAGGTGTTGAATCTTGTCATTTGAGATTCTGCAACTTGGTGACTCAAATACCTGAGAATTATATTGGACAACACCCGAGATTGCTTGGTGATCTAAACATGAAAGCTTTACCTGGTGATTTAAGGCGTTGAATCTTGTTACTTGAGATTCTGCAGCTTGGTGACTCAAATACCTGAGAATTATCTTGGTGTCTTGGTGACCTTGCAACTTTAGACAAAATTTTGGTTACCTGGTGACTTGATATAAAAAAAAAGTACCTGGTGATTATCTAGGAACTTAATTACCTGGTGACCTAAGGATTCAAAACGACTCTTGGTGATCTGAGACATGTAAACTTAATCTTTCAATATCTATCGTCTTTTTATCTTTACTTATTTATTTTTTACTTATATTCATTCAATTCACTTCATTTATACATTTATTTATCAATCTCTAGTGAGACCAACTAACACATCACCATCACAATCACCATCACCATCACAATCACCATTCACCATCGTGTCCACTCGTCCTCCATCACCACCATCATCATTTCCGCTCCATCATCACCGCGTTCATTCCATTCCATCCTCGCTGTCGCCTCGTCATCACCATACCACCACCATCACCACCACCATCACCACCCAAATTCCTCCCACACACACAACACCGATCCACCAAATGTGTGAACTTCATAACCACGTGTTTCTGAATTTTTCTCTTGTATTTTTTTCATAAAGTTTCCCCTCTACGTTTTCTTTTTTTTATTCTGGCATTCTTGTTCCCGTTTTCTGTCTTTTTTTTTTAATCTTCATTTTGGTATATATTTTTTGAGAGTTATCCTTCCTCTTTTCTTTTTTTTTTTTGCTGTTCCTTATTCTCGTTTTCTCTTCCTTTTTTTTTTTTTTCCTGTTTTCACTTTTTTTTTCTTTTTAAGTTTCTCTGATTTCTTTTTTTTTCTATTTTACTTCTTCATTCTTCTGTTCCCCTCTTTCCTTTGTTCCTTTTCGTTTTCTTTCTCTCCTTACGTTTTTTTCCTTCTCCCCGTTTATTTAGCTTCCCATATTTCCCTTTCATATCGTCTGTTTCTCTCTTTTATTCTTTTTCCTTTATTAGTTCCTCCCATCTCTCTCTTCTGCCTTCCTCTTTTTCTCGTTCATCTGTGAATTATTTATCTCTTTCTCTCTTTCAGTCCTTCCTGTCCTCCATCGCTCCATTTTCTTTGATTAATTTCTTCCTCTTCCCTTTCCTCTTTCTTTCCTCTCCTTTCCTTTATTTGTCATTTTTCCTATTCCTTATTCACTTTCGTTTCTTCTTCTCTCTTCTTTCCTTTCTTTTATTTGTTATTTCCTTTTCCCTGTTTATCTTCGTTTCTTCTTCTTTTTCCTCTTTCTTTCCTCTCCTCTCCTTTATTTTTCATTTCCTTTTCCCTATTCGCTTATGTCTCTTCTTCTCTTTCCTCCTTCTTTCCTTTCCTTTTCTTCATTTGCCATTTGCTTTTCCCTATTCTCTTTCGTGTCTTCTTCTCTTTCCTCTTTTTTTCTTGATCTTCTTTTCGATATCTGTCACTTCCTTGTCTCTAGTGAGTTAGATTTTCCTTCCCTCATTCCTAACCATCATCAACCATTCCACAGCATGCCAACTCCTTTTCACTCATTCCTCGCTCCTTTCCTGCAGCGTGTTGCGTGATTTTTTTTTTTTAATGCAAGAAGGGGAAGCTGGCCAAGGGGAGCAAAAAAAAAAAAAAAAAAAACTTAAATAAAATAAATAAAAAAAGGTCCATTTAGTCACCAGTCCCCTTGCAGGTCCGAGAGTTAGCCAAAAGTAAAGGATGTCTTGAAACTTCCCTCTTAAATGGTCAAGTCATAGGAAGTTGGGAATTATTGGAAGCAGGTAGGGAGTTTCAGAGTGTTTCAAGTGTTATTATAGGCAGTTACATAGAGTTTAGATTGATTCAACCTTCCTAACTGTTTCTTTTCTGTTCCTTCACACCTTCACGTATTTTGCAACACTGTCCTCACCTTGTAAGCTCCTTTTTTTTTTTTTTTCACTCCCTTTTACATTTCTCCTGTCTCAAATTTAACTCCTTTTCTCGTAGCACGTTTCCCGTTTCATCTTCCTTTCCTCCTTCTCCTGTTCCTACCCTTCACACCTTCAGGTATTTCACAGCACTGTCCTCATCTTGCAGGCTCCTTTTTCTCACCCCTTCCACATTCCTCCTGTCTCAAATTTAACTCCTCTCCTCGTAGCACCTTCACGGTTTCATCTACCCTTCTCATCCTCTCCCTGCCCGTCTCACCCTCCAAGCCTCTGACACAAGTAAGACTTCAGAATCTGCTTTGAAATATGGCACGAAAATGAGGAAAAGATAAAAATATTACAAAACTAACACGTAGGAGGAAAAATCGTGACATTTAGGTAGAATATCCTTGAAAAAAGTGAAATTCCCGACTAATTTATGAACTCAGTCACACAATGAAGACTTTTAGCCAAGAAAAATAGATTCAGAGAGTGTCAGCTTAACCCCTTAAGTACTGGGACGCATTTTTACCAAGAGTTTTGAGTTTGATTAGACGGCTCTATTACATTAGGAAGGGTCTATGGAGGTCAGAAGATTAGTGGCTACAGTCCTCACATTTTTAATACCTACATAAGTTTCTGAAGCTGTATAGAATCACCGAATAGTAACCAGAATCAATATGAAAACGTGTCATGGTACTGAAGGGGTTAAATACGCCACAGAAATGAGAGAGAGAGAGAGAGAGAGAGAGAGAGAGAGAGAGAGAGAGAGAGAGAGAGAGAGAGAGAGAGAGAGAGGACAAAACTAACATGTCTAGGGAAAATCGTGACTTTTGGGTAACATTTGGTCAGGAAATATTATGCACGTCAATTATTCAGTGTATCTATACATGGAGAGTGAAAGTTATATGAAGGGTGTCCGCTAATATTCTGACCTCTATCTATTATGTATATTAAGTAGACTTCTCTCTTTTTATCAGCTGGGAATTTGAGTCTTATCAATATTGTGTTAATAGGTGATGGTCCATTTTTTCTGTCTGTCTGTCTGTATGTCTGTATGTCTGTCTGTAACATAATGTGGTTAGGGAAATGAAAATATGAATAATGAACGTTTTTTCAGAGAGAGAGAGAGAGAGAGAGAGAGAGAGAGAGAGAGAGAGAGAGAGAGAGAATAAATGAAAAAAATCCTTTAATCCTAACACCAAATATTGAGTTACCACACACCACCACCACCACCACCACCACCACCACCATTACACAGAAATACCTCCACCACCATTAGTACAAGAACCAGGTCGATTAATTACCACCCTTATACTACTACTACTACTACTACTACTACTACTACTACTACTACTACTACTACTACTTCCAATCAGCACTTTACAGCTTCCTTGGGTTGATAATGCCCGCTCTTAACACTTGTCTTCAAAAGTTTGCCGCGTAGAGAAAGAATTCCAATGTTCATAACTCAGTTCGTGGTTCTTACTCCGCCATTGTTCGTCAGGGAGGGAAGGAAGGAAGGAAGGAAGGAAGGAAGGAAGGAAGGAGGGAGGAGGGAGGAGGGAGGGAGGAGGAGGGAAGGAAGGAAGGAAGGAAGGAAGGAAGGAAGGAAGGAAGGAAGGAAGGAGGAAGGAAGGAAGGAAGGAAGGAAGGAAGGAAGGAAGGAAGGAAGGAAGGAAATTAAGGAAGGAAGGAAGGGAGAGAAAGAATTCCAATGAGGGAGGGAGGGAAGGAAGGAAGGAAGGAAGAAAGGAGGGAAGGAGGGAGGGAGGGAGGGAGGAGGAGGAAGGAAGGAAGGAAGGAAGGAGGAGGGAGGAAGGAAGGAAGGAAGGAAGGAAGGAAGGAAGGAAGGAAGGAAGGAAGGAAGGAGGGAGGAGGGAGGGAGGGAGGGAGGGAGGAAGGAAGGAAGGAAGGAAGGAAGGAAGGAAGGAAGGAAGGAAGGGAAGGAGGGAGGGGGAGGGGAGGGAGGAGGAGGAGGAAATGAATGAATGAATGAAGGAAGGAAGGAAGGAAGGAAGGAGAAAGAAATGAAGAAAGAAATGAAGGAAGGAAGAAAGGAAGGGAGGAGAGAAAAAAGGAAAGAAGAAAGAAAACTAAGAGAAAGGAGGAAAGAAAGAACAAAAGGAAGGAAGGAAGGAAGGAAGAGAGGAAGAAAAAATAAAAGAAAATAGTAGAAAGGAAGGGAAAAAGGAAGAAATGATAGGGTAAAATAAAAGAAAGAAAGGAAGGAAGGAATAAAGAAAGGAAATAAGGAAGGAAGGAAAGAAGGAATACGATAAAACAAAAGACAGAAGAAGAGAAAAGATAAAAAACAAGAATACAAAGAAACAAGAGAATAATGGAGAAAGAGAAAGATAAATGAAGAACGAAGGAAGGAAAAAAGACAGACAGGAATGAATGAATGAAGAGAGGAAGGAAAGAAGGAGAGATGGATGGAAAGACAGCTGAAGAATGAATAAATGAATGAATGAATGAATGAATGAAGGAAGGAAGGAAGGAAGGAAAAAAATAGGAAAAAAATGGTGGAAAGAGGCAGGTGAAGGAAAAATAAGAATAAATGAGTGAATGAAGAAAGGAAGGAAGGAAAAAAGGAAAAAAAATGATGGATGAAAAGAAACAGCTGTAGGAAAAAAAGAAAATATGAAAAATAACATTAACTAGAGTCACACACAAAAAAAATAAAAATAAAACCACTAACTAGAACCACGACAACTTCTTCTCTTCTTCCTCATTTGCCTTCTTCATCTCTCACCTTGAAATGACGCAGTGCACGTTCTTCTCTTCCCGTTTTCTTTCGCTTCGTTTAATCTAAAGTTTCGTAATGGGATTTGTGGGACGAGAATGAAGTCTTCTCTAAATATTACCTTTCATTTTCTCGTCTCACAGTTTGGTTTCATCTGCATTTCGTGTTCAAGTTGACTGTAAGTGTTTGGATCTCGTTGTTTCTGTCTAAATGTGGGGTTATAATTGGTGTGTGATTCTCTCTCTCTCTCTCTCTCTCTCTTTCTGGTAAGGTGGGTAGTGCAGGTATTTTAAGTGGAAGAGGTAGCGTTTTGTCATAACGCTATCTTGCACCACATATTCTCGTTTCTGGCATAACTTCATCTATTACTACTCTCTCTCTCTCTCTCTCTCTCTCTCTGGTCTAAATGTGACTTATGAAGGGTGTCTGATTCTCTCTCTCTCTCTCTCTCTCTCTCTCTCTCTCTCTCTCTCTCTCTCTCTCTCTCTCTCTCTCTCTCATGTCTATCACACTTTAAAAACTACAACCGCTGGCGAGAAGATTTACACTCTGTACTCGATTTATCACGATATTCATTCGGAACCCGCATTTTTTTACATCCCCTTGACATTTGCTGCGAAAAGAATCCCACGTCGGTCACTGCAGAGGTCGCGGTGTTACTTCAACTCGCGTCTCGATCCAATAAGAGACAGGGATAACAAGAATATGAGTTTAATTGACACCATTTTGAGTGAGAGTGTTTTACCTAAATTTTATGCCAACTCACTGACACCATTTTTGAGTCTGTGTGTGTGTGTGTGTGTGTGTGTGTGTGTGTGTGTGTGTGTGTGTGTGTGTGTGCAGGTGCGTGAGGCGGAGGAATAAGCGGGTCAGCACATGCAAACTTGAAAAGGAGAAGAGGAAGGAAGAAAAGAGAAAAGAAATAAAAAAAAGCACTGCAAATTTGGGTGTTGAGGCGAAACGATCCATTGTAAGAAGTGACTTACTCTTGGAGGCACGAGAGGCACGCGACGGTGACATGCATAGCGAGAGAGAGAGAGAGAG
>NC_059278.1:18711988-18731988 GCF_017591435.1 Portunus trituberculatus | reverse complement strand
GGGTCCTTTTTTTTTTGTCGTTTCATGTTGCCCTTGTCCAGTTTCCACCTCTTACATAAAAAAAAAATCGTGATATGAAAGGTTATCTGGTGTTTGATTTTGATTTTGTAGTTGCTGAGACAAAGTTCTGGTATTCATCACGAGTTTTGGAATATCAAATAAAGGGAGTTAGGTTTGTAGCACCAGGCATTCGTGTATTATAAAAGGCATTCCTAGCAGTATTTCGCCTTATAGTTGTTGATACTGATACGAGTAAGTTAGCATCGTCATAACATTTATCAGAAAGTTTGTGATATCAGGTGAAGGGAGTGAGTGAGATTTGCAGCATCAGACATTCGTGCATTATGAAAGATTATCAAGAATTCCTTACAGTATTTTGTCTTATTATTGTTGATACTAATACAAGCAAGTTAACATCAAGTCCCTAACATTTATCAGAGGTTTTCTAATGTCAGGTGAATGAAATGAAGTTTGCAGCAAATAACATTCGTGCATTGTCAAAGATTATCAGGCATTCCAATCATTATTTCGTGTTACAGTTGTTGATACTAATACCAGTAAGTTAACATCGTCATAACATTTATCAGAAGTTTTCTAATGTCAGGTGAAGTAATTGAGGTTTGCAGCAAATGTCGTTCGTGCATTATGAAAGACTATCAGACATTCCCTTCTTGTTGATACAGATACGAGTAAGTTAACTGACACCAGAAGTTTTGTTTTCAATATCAGGTGAAGGAAATGACGTTTTCAGGAAATGACATTCTTGCATTATGAAAGATTATCTGGTATTCCCAACAGTATTTCGTCTTACAATTGCTAATACTAATAAGAGTAAGTTGACAGCAAATCCTAGTTAGCATTTATCAGAGGTTTTTTAATATCAAGTGAAGGGAGTGAGGTTTGTAGCATCAGACATGCGTACATTATGAAATATTGTTAAAAATTCCTAACAGTATTTCGTCTTACTATTGTTGACACTAAAACAAGCAAGTTAAAATCAAGTCCTAACATTTTATCAGAGGTTTTGTAATATCAAGTGAAGGAAATGACATTCGTATATTCATAACAGTATTTAATCTGACAGTTATTGGCATTGATATGAGTGAGTTAAATCAAATTCTAACATTAACCCCTTCACTACCAGGACGCGTTACCATATTCATTCTGATTACTGTTTGGTGATGTTATACAGCTTCAGAAATTCGTGGGTGGGATTAGAATAGCGAAGACTCTGACCATTAATCTTCTGACCTCCACAGACTCTTCCTAATGTCAATAAAAGGGTTTAGTCGTACATAAATCTCAAGTAAAAATGTGTCTCAGTATTGAAGAGGTTAACCCGTTCAGTGCCATGACGCATTGCCATATTCATTCTGCTTACTACTCGATGATTTTATATAGCTTCAGAAATTCATGTGTGGAATTAGAATAGCGAAAACACTGACCATTAATCTTCTTTCACAGACCTTTTCTAATGTTAAAAAAAAAAAAAGGTTTCATCGTATACAAATCTGAAGGTAAAAATGTGTCCCTGTACTGAAGTGGTTAATCACAAGTTCTTCGAAGCATTAGTTTTTTTTTTTTTTTTTTTTCTACACCATGTGGGCTTTTCACGGGAATTTCTGGGCTAAAGGGGATACTTTTTGGGGTACCTCCTATCTCAAAGCCCACCCGCGAGGAAACTGTTGCCCCGAGTGAGGAAGCCCAACTTACACCCGGACCGTGGACAGGATTCGAACCCGTGCGCTTGGAGACCCCTCGGACCCCAAAGCACGCATGGTTTCACTGTACCACGGCGGCCCCAGATGAAAATAGTGAAGCATGTGGCGTCAGGAGCTCGTTTGTTGTGAAAGGTCGTTTGGTGTTCTTGATAATATTTGTTTGATGTGTTTCGTGACATTTGAGACCAGCAGCATAATACTAATCCATAACATACATTATTCATGAGGTTTGGAATATAGGACGAAGTTAATCAGTTATGGCATCGGGAACGCGTGTATTATGAAGGATTATCTTCTATTCATTACAGTACACCTTTTTTTTTTTTTTATTTGCTGTCATCGAAGGCGCCATATTCAGATACGCTTCCCTCTCTCATTTGATTAATTTTTCAAACACCATGGAGACGATTAGCCGAGTTGTAAAGGGTTTTTATCTTATTAATAATGCAGAAAACTTTGTTAACATGTCACTAAGATTAAAGAAACATCCTTATAATCCCGTGTAACTTAATGAGGTCTCCAAGTGTAAGGGTTCGAATCCTGTCCACGGTCCCAATGTAGGTTGGCCTTCCTCACTCGGGGTAACGGCTTCCTAGAGGGTGGGGTTTGAGATAGGAGGTACCCAAAAAGTACCTCCTTTAACCCATAAATTCCCGTGAAAAGCCCACATGGTATAAAAAAAGTAGAGCTCTTTGAAAAGGCAGAAATTTGTTAACATGCCACTAAAATCACTGAAACACCTTCAAAAACCTGTGTCACTTCAATAAGAACCTTTTGAAAATGTAGAAAACTGGTTAGCGTGTAACTAGAATCACAGAAACATCCTTAAGAAAAAACATGTCACTTCAACTGTAGTCCTTTGAAAATACAGAAAACTTGTTAACATGTCACTAGCATCAATGAAACATCCTTAAAAAACCATGTCACTTCAACTGGGGTCTGGGCCAATGAGAAGCGATGAGAATGAGGATCCCACCATCGAGCACTTGAAGATCATGAAAGAAACAATTAACAGCACCCAAAGCAATGCGTGAACTCTTAACCCCTTCAGTACCATGACGATCTTCTATATTAATTCTGCTTACTATTTGGTGATTTTGTACAACCTTCAGAAACTTATGTGGGGATTTAAATAGTGAAGACTGTGGCCATTAATCTTCTGACCTCCATAGGCCCTTCCTAATGTCAATAAAATGGTCCAATCATACACAAATATCCAAGCTAAAAATGTGTCCAAGTACTGAAGGGGTTAAATAGTTGCACCGAGACATGTTTCCATATTCATTCTGCTTATTATTTGATGATTTTATACAGCTTCAGAAACTCATTTAGGGGATTAAAATAGTGAAGGCTCTGGCCATTAATCTTCTGACCTCCATAAACCCTTTCTATTGTCAATAAAATGGTCTAATGGTGTCCCAGTACTGAAAGGGTTAATGAACATACACAAGGAAGTTAGCGATGGAGAAGTCGTAAATATTGCAGTTCATTTCCAGTTCAAAGGATCGAATGTTGCTGTAGAACAAGTAATGCCGTCTCAGAAAATACATCAGAATTTAGAATTATATATTTAAAACACGGGTCTTACTCTCATCGCCGCTCCAACAGTCTCTCACTCCTTCTCACTGACTTCTTCTACTCACTCTTGGTTCCTGAATCTGAATAAAAGTGTGAACCATATCAACACAAACTCCCCGACACTCTTAATTCTTACTCTATTTATCTTTCTCCTAATATTTCCTCTCACTGTTAACCCCTTCAGTACTGGGACACAATTTTGCGTACGATTAAAACATTTTATCGACACTAGGAAGGGTTTATAGAGGTCACATGATTAATGGCCACAGTCTTCCCTATTTCATTCCCCCCACATAAGTTTCTGAAGCTGTATAAAATCACCAAATAGTAAATAGAATTAATATGAAAATGCGTCACATTACTGAAGGGGTTAAATATTGGTCTCAGCATGATTAGTAGACAAGGAAAGGTGTACAAAACGGTTAGAGTAACTTCACATTCACACACATCCACAGCAAGTCATTTAAATCAGACCTCACGCGCCACAAACCAACACGAAAGTTTCCTCTACCCCCAACAAATGACCTCGTTGGGGGAAACTACAGCACAATCATGATCTGGAACCACGGAGAGTTACAAGTTCCCGCCACCCTGACACTGAACGGCTGTGGAGGACGGAACTGGAGGCAAGAGGAGGGAGCTTGGGTAAACTGGAGGGAACTGGAGGGAGGTGGAGGGTCAGGTAGGACGTGAGGGCTTAAGGCGGAGGTGTGAAGTGAAGGGGGAGCAGCAGAAATATTCCCAGACACGGCAGTAAAGGAAAAGAAAAACGAAGATGGAAAGTGAAGGGTGAAGGTGAGGCAGCGCAGAAAGGGAGGGAGAAAGGGAAGAGCTGTGGGGACAAGTGAGAAAGAGCGGGAAAATAAAAAAAAGGAAGTGGCTGGGAGGGGAGCAACAGGAGGGAGAGGGAAGGGGACGTGGAGAGGCTGTGTGTGTGTGTGTGTGTGTGTGTGTGTGTGTGTGTGTGTGTGTGTGTGTGTGTGTGTGTGTGTGTGTGTGTGTGAGGGCGCCTAATTCAGTCCTCCCCCAACAAACAAGTGACACACGTTTAACTTTCTCTATTAGGAAGTTTGTGGGGACGTTGCTGCTGAATCATCCGGTTGGTAGAAGAGGAGGAGGAGGAGGAGGAGGAGGAGGAGGAGGAGGAGGAGGAGGAGGAGGAGGAGGAGGAAGAGGAAAAGGACAAAACTATTCTGATAAAGGAAGACGAATGAAAAGAACACACTAAAAAAGTACAATACAAAATAGTAATAGTATAAGTAGTAGTAGTAGTAGTAGTAGTAGTAGTAGTAGTAGTAATAACAACAGTACCAGTAACACCACCTTACGCAAACCAGGACTTGAACCCAGAGCCTCAGTATGACATCAACAAGCAGGCGACCACCGAGGCAGTGAGGCGAGTAAGAGACCCTTCAGCAAGTGACGGGCGGTAGGTGGCTCATTCCTTCGCTTAGGCTAGTGAGGCGGAAAGCAACACAAGAGTAGAGGAAGAGGAGGGCAAAGGAAGGCGGGCGAACAGAAGGTTAGGAGGGGAGAGATAGGCAGGGTAGTAGAAAGAGGTGGGGAAGGAAGAGGGAGGCAGGGTAGTGGAAGGGGTGGGGAAGGAAGAGGGAGGCAGGGTAGTAGAAGGGGGGGAGGGCAGAGGGAGGCAGGGTAGTGGAAGGGGAAGGAAAGAGTGGCAGGATAGTAGAGAGAGTGAAGAAGACAGGGAGTAGCAGGATAGTAGACGATGGGGAGGATCGAGGGAGGCAGGGTAGTAGGAGGCAGGCATGGGAGAGGGTGGCAGGGTCGGGCGGGGTCAGTGACAAGGTGTATCCCGAGGTGGTTACGTGTGTGAATAGAGCGAGGCATTCACACGAGGCTTCCTTTGTGTTGCTGGAGGAGGTGTGTTGCAAATGCACGAGTCTGGCTGAAAGGGGCGCAGGTCAACTGGATCAGGACTGCGGGGGACGTGGAGCCGTGGAGTGCATCTGCAGGAAGAGTCTGTCTGTCCAAGGAGAGGGAGATCATTCGGCAAATCCTTTATAATGTTGCGTGTTTAGGATTCAATTCCCCTTACTGTCGCCATAAAGTATTTCATCCCACGTATTTTCACTCATATCTTTTAAATATGGAAGACGGAAGGAAGATCTATTTCTTTTTATGTAGGAGAGAAGGCCAACCAAGGGCAATACAATGTTAAAAAAAGGCCCATTTAGTGCTGGTTCATTCTACCGAACCTTTATAACACCAGACGTTTAGGTTTCAGTTCCCCTTGTTGTCCCTATAAAGTAATTGATCCCACATATTTTGTCTCATATCTTTTAAATACGGAACACGAGAGGAAGATCATTCAGTAAAACCCTTCATAGTGTGGCATGTTTAGGGTCCAATTTCCCTTGCTGTCCCCATAACGAATCTAACACCACGTATCTTCACTTTCATACCTTTTAAACACAACAAAACCGAGCGGAAGAACATGCTACAAAACCTTTATAATACTAGATCTTTAGGTTTAAAATCTCTTTAAAGACACCATATTGTATTTAATCCCACATATTTTGAATCATATCCTCCAAACACACGATAAAAAAAAGAGTCAACATGAGGAGTTTTACGTACACGAATGAGATAATACAAAAGTCTTTCC
Organism: Portunus trituberculatus; assembly: GCF_017591435.1. Classification (NCBI taxonomy): domain Eukaryota; kingdom Metazoa; phylum Arthropoda; class Malacostraca; order Decapoda; family Portunidae; genus Portunus; species Portunus trituberculatus. The sequence continues at coordinate 18,726,060 of NC_059278.1, read as the reverse complement.
TCCTCCTCCTCCTCTTCCTCCTCCTCCTCCTCCGTGTAAGTTTTTTTTATTCCCTTTAAAATTGTCGAGTCGATGTAAACTTTGAGGGTTTTTGTATGAAAGCAGCGGCGGAAGACTCGTAAAACTTGATATCTTTTGCGTCTTTCAAACATTCGCATCCTCTTTAGTTCGTATCTCAGCCTTAAGGAGGAGGAGGAGGAGGAGGAGGAGGAGGAAGAGGAGGAGGAGGACTGGAAGGTAATTAGTCTGTCAAGAAGCATTGAACGGCTTGCTCTGTCGTGTGTGTGTGTGTGTGTGTGTGTGTGTGTGTGTGTGTGTGTGTGTGTGTGTGTGTGTGTGTGTGTGTGTGTGTGTGTGTGTGTGTGTGACGGAACATTACCGCGTCTTCTGCTTACCGTAACTTGAGGCAATCGGAGGAAGGAGGCTGGGAAGGGGAAGATGACGAGAGAGAGAGAGAGAGAGAGAGAGAGAGAGAGAGAGAGAGAGAGAGAGAGAGAGAGAGAGAGAGAGAGAGAACCATTTTCCTTAACCTATGACATTATTCTACCCTGCTATCTCTCTCTCTCTCTCTCTCTCTGACCCCTACATCACGGTGAGAGGGAAGCGAATAAAAGTGGTCATGTGGAACGCTAATATTGAGGTGCAGCTTTGTGTGTCCAGCGAGGCGTGGCTGTGGGACGCGCATTAACAGGTAAACTCGGTGTGGTCAATATGGTTTAAACATGACTCATTCAGTACTAACCTTTGCCACCTCTAATCCTGCTTTCCGTATGACCTGTATGCATTTTTCCTTGCTCTATTCTCCTCTTTGTTTTATATTATTTTTGTATTTTTATGTATGTCTTTCCTGATTTATATTTGTTTAAATTTTTTCATTTGCTATCGTTATTTTTTTCCCCTCTTTTCTTTCTGTTCTTCTTTCTCGTTAGTGTTTCATGCAGTCTTCCTCTTTTCTCTCCATGTTTCTTTTCTTTTTCTCTTCTTACTCTCCTTTGCTTATCTTTTGCTTTCCTAACTAACCCAAAATTAACTCCCTTCATTGCTCAATCCTCCTATTCTCGTCTTTGTCTCCCTATCAGTATTTCTATATTCTTTTAATTCCTAATTCTACACCTCTTAACAAACCACAAGTACTTCTTTCCCCTCATCCTCTCCTTTTTATCTCTCTTTCTGTACCATTCCCCTTAGAGCCAGTCACATATATCACATCCTCCCTCGTCATCCTTTCCTTTTCAGTCCCCTTCTACACTTTTCCCTTCCCCGTCCACTTCATTCTCAAGCCACGCCCTTTCCTGTCCTATCATCCCCACACCGCACGGGAAAGGTATATGTGACTCGTGTCCTATATTATTAGCATTTGGGCAAAATTAAAAGGAAAAAGAAAAAAAAATTGGAGGAATGATATTTGTCTAGTAATTTTAGCATTGGACAGGTAAAAAAGGTAAAAATGGGTTACAGTAACGATATTTGTCTAGTAATTTTAGCATTGGACAGGTAAAAAAGGAAAAAAGGAAAAAAAGGTTATACTATGATATTTGGTTATAAAGAGTGGTAGCGTAGTTAATTACATCCAGGTGTTGAAAGGTTAACAGGACAGTAGCAGTTTAAATAATGCAACCAGATAATACAAATGAGAGGGATAAGTGTCTTGGTTGAAATACGAGGGTTAAAGGAAAATGAAAATAAAAGATTAGAGATACAAAGAAAAGAAAAGAAACAAGGAAATAGAAAAAAGGAAAGAAAAAAGGATAAAAAAAAGAAAATATAGAAAAGAAAGACACAATTATTCAAGAGAGAAAGGAAGAAAATGAAAAAAAAAACGAGTAAAAACTGAAAAAAGAAAAAGGAAAAACGAAAATAAGAGGATAAAGAAAAGAAAAAAATAAGAAAATAAGAAAAGGAGGAATAAAGAAAAAAAACATTGAGTGAAGGGAAAAAATGTCATGGTTCAAACAAGAGGATGATACTTTGACCATGTTTACACTTTTCCTATTAACTCGAAATGTTTCAGATAAGGACCATGTGTCACGCTTTCACCTCTTCAGTACCAGGGCCCGTTTCCATATTCATTCTATTTACTATTTGGTGATTTTCTACAGCTTCAGAAACTTATATGGGGGGTTGAAATAGTGAAGACTGTGGCCATTAATCTTCTGACCTCCATAGACCCTTCCTAATGTCAATAAAATGGTCTAATCGTACACAAATCGCAAGCTAAAAATGTGTCTCAGTACTGAAAAGGTTAAATTTAGGAATGCATCTATAATTTAAGGTCTTTTATACGTTTTTAAGGTTCGAAGGTGTGAAAAAGACTAATTAGAATCTTATCCCCAACTATACAAATCTTAAACATGAAACTTAGTAGAACAATACCAATAAGAAACAATAAAAATCAATAAAATTTCAATCTTATTCAATGCTTTGTTTAATTCCTTCACTACAAACACGCCTTTTTTTTTTTCTTTTAGCCGTGAGTTTTGGATACAACTAGGCGATTTTATTTCACATTATGAACTGTCTATGGAGGTCAGAAGATTAATGGCCAGAGTCTTCACTATTTTAATCCCCGTCATATGTTTCTGAAGCTGTATAAAATCACCAAACGGTAAGCAGAATTAATAATAAAACGCATCCTGGTATTGAACGAAAACAGTGAAAATGGATCAAGTTAAACACCATCATAGACGATTTTATATACATTATGAACTGTCTATAGAAGTCAGAAGATTAATGCTGCTGAGTCTTCACTATTCTAATCCCCGGCATATGTTTCTGAAGCTGTATAAAAAGCACCAAAGAGTAAGCAGAATAAGTACTAAAACGCGGCCTTGTTACTGAAGGGGTTAATAGTGAAATTGGATTAAGTTAAACATCATCACCTGCGCAGCTTTTAGTATGAAGTCAAGCTAGGAATAATCTACAGGCATACAGTGTTCCTCCTTTCACTTGCTAACATATCTCTATTACTTTGTTGAAAATGGCTAAATTTTCACACCTTACCTGATCTTACTAATTCGCACACCTGACCTTACTGATCTACAGACATACTCAAACTAGCATTTATCTACAGGCATGCAGTGTTCCGCCTTTCACTTACCCAACATAAGTCTATTACTGAAGGATTCCCACGCCTCACTTGACCTTACTAAATCTGCGCACCTTACCTTACTGACATTACTGAGCTGTCCACACTGACCTGAGCTGCCGACATGACCTGGCTGGGTAAATCTTGCAATAGAAAAATAAATAAATGGAAAATCGTGAGTCATCCATTGTTATTTTGCAGAGAAAGGTAACACTCAGTAATTACAGGTGACAATACACAATCCTTTTCAGGTGTGTGTGTGTGTGTGTGTGTGTGTGTGTGTGTGTGTGTGTGTGTGTGTGTGTGTGTGTGTGTGTGTGTGTGTGTGTGTGTGTCTTTTGTTAGAGGGCATATTGTATAAAATCAACTTTTGATGTTTACCTTGAATAAAGAGAGAGAGAGAGAGAGAGAGAGAGAGAGAGAGAGAGAGAGAGAGAGAGAGAGAGAGAGAGAGAGAGAGAGAGAGAGAGAGAGAGAGAATTACCAGTATAATGAGTAATAACATTATATATATACTTGGTGATTAAAACCTTACAACCAACATCACGAACCCTACTCCCCCCGCCTCTCTCTCTCTCTCTCTCTCTCTCATCACCACACACCAACACAATCCCATCTCTTCCACTGACAATCACCAAACAATATCAAACAACAGCTGTGGTTTGTAGTCGCATTAATATTCATCTAATACTGGAGCGCGTTGTTTGCGTACTGTTTAACCCTTTCACTGCTAACTGCCACAAGCTTTCCATAATCACTAATCCACTGAGACATTTCTTCTTACTCTACAGCAACCCACAAACAAACATCACAGTGGCTAGAAACTGTAAGCCCTATCCTTGCAATCTCTCTCTTTCTTCCTGACACTTGTAATTAATCTCATACAATGTTTCAAGTGTGAAGGATCATATCGCAGGGAAAGGGTAATGTAACCTAACCTAATCTAATCTAACCATTGCTCCATTATAGACGCTTCACACGACCGCCGCGCCACGTACACACCGGTAAGGGAAGTACAGAAGCCACAGCAACAGGCGAGGGTAGACAGGAGTAATCAGTCGAATGCGTTGCCTTGTTATTGGGATTTAAAACAGGGATATCTATGTTTCACTGGTTAGAAAGTTAGTAGTGTGTGTGTGTGTGTGTGTGTGAGAGAGAGAGAGAGAGAGAGAGAGAGAGAGAGAGAGAGAGAGAGAGAGAGAGAGAGTAATGTAAGGTTTATACATTATTTTGATACTGACGATTGATTGATCAATATTCTCTCTCTCTCTCTCTCTCTCTCTCTCTCTCTCTCTCTGTCTAAATCTCTTCTCTCCTCTCTCTCTCTCTCTCTCTCTCTCTCTCTCTCTCTCTCTCTCTCTCTCTCTCTCTCTCTCTCTCTCTCTGTCCCATCCTTTATCTCCTTCACTCTCCCTCTCTCTCCTGCGGCCATTGTCCCTTCCCCTTATCTGGTCTCCCCTCACTCTCCTTCCCCTCTCTCCCCTCTGCAATACTCACTTGACCCTTACTCTCACTCTATCTTGCTACGTTTCTCATTTTTCCCCTCACTCTCTCTCTCTCTCTCTCTCTCTCTCTCTCTCTCTCTCTCTCTCTCTCTCTCTCTCTCTCTCTCTTATTCTTTGGTACATTTCTTTATATCTAAGTCTCTTTTTCTTTTTGTCTCTGTTTGTTTGTTTGTCTGTCTGTCTGTTTGTCTATCTCTGTGTCTGTCTGTTTGTCTGTGTCTGTCTGTCTCTCTCTCTCTCTCTTCTTTTCACTACCTTGTCGTCTCCTTTTCTCTCTATCTCCTTGTTTCTTTAATCTATTTTTCACCTCTCTTCTCTCCTCTTCTTTTCTCTCTCTCTATCTCCAACCTTCCTTTAACCTGTGTCTGTGTTCTCTGTTTCCCATTTTCTCTCTCGCTCAAGGCTACAGTTTCGATCGACCATTTTCACAATATGACATGTATACAATGAGATTTCCTTCCAGCGCAGCCTTTCAAAAACAGGTGAGTGTATTGGAAAAGCGGTTATCCCAGTGGTATTGTCAAAGTTGTATATATAGACTTGTATATGTGTGTGTGTGTGTGTGTGTGTGTGTGTGTGTGTGTATTCAGGGAAGCGTTTAGCTCGGTGAAAGTTCGTTCTGTTTGTGTGTGTGTGTGTGTGTGTGTGTGTGTGTGTGTGTGTGTCGGTGTGTGTGTGTGTTGTGTCGTTGTGTGTGTATGTGTGTGTGTGTGTGTGTGTTTCACTGTTTAATCTGCTGCAGTCTCTGACGAGACAGCCAGACGTTACCCTACGGAACGAGCTTAGAGCTCATTATTTCCGATCTTTGGACAGGCCTGAGACCAGGCACACACCACACACCGGGACAACAAGGTCACAACTCCGATTTACATCCCGTACCTACTCACTGCTAGGTGAACAGGGGCTACACGTCAAAGGAGACACACCCGGCCGGGGAATCGAACCCCGGTCCTCTGGCTTGTGAAGCCAGCGCTCTAACCACTGAGCTACCGGGCGTGGTGTCTCATCTTACTCCCAAGATGGTCGTGCTGGGAGAAGGGTTATGGGAAGAAAATATATTGTCTCGTGGGAAGAAAGGAACTGAAGGAGGAGGAGGAGGAGCAGGAGTAAGAGTGAGACAGAGAAGGGTAGAAAGGAGTAAGTGCTGAAGTATGTAAAGTTAGAAGAGGAGGAGGGAAATGCAGGTAGATTTGACTGGTGTGTGTTTGTGTGTGTGTGTGTGTGTGTGTGTGTGTGTGTGTGTGTGTGTGTGTGTGTGTGTGTGTGTGTGTGTGTGTGATGTGTGTGTGTGTGTGTGTTTGTGACGTTGGGTGTGTTTGTGTCGTTGTGTTTATGTCGTTGTGTTTATGTCAGTGTGTGTGTGTGTGTGTGTGTGTGTGTGTGTGTGTGTGTGTGTGTGTGTGTGTGTGTGTGTGTGTGTGTGTGTGTGTGTGTGTGTGTGCACGTAACCTAACATTAATCAACTCTTTTAAACACACACACACACACGCACACACACACACACACACACGCACGGTAGCTCAGTGGTTAGAGCGCTGGCTTCACAAGCCAGATGACCGGGGTTCGATTCCCCGGCCGGGTGGAGATATTTGGGTGTGTCTCCTTCCACGTGTAGCCCCTGTTCACCTAGCAGTGAGTAGGTACGGGATGTAAATCGAGGAGTTGTGACCTTGTTGTCCCGGTGTGTGGTGTGTGCCTGGTCTTAGGCCTATCCGAAGATCGGAAACAATGAGCTCTGAGCTCGTTCCGTAGGGTAACGTCTGGCTGTCTCATCAGAGACTGCAGCAGATCAAACAGTGAATTACACACACACACACACACACACACACACACAGTCAAATCTACCTGCATTTCCCTCCTCCTCTTCTAACTTTACATACTTCAGCACTTACTTCTTTCTACCCTTCTCTGTCTCACTCCTCCTGCTCCTCCTCCTCCTCCTCCTTCAGTTCCTTTCTTCCCACGAGACAATATCTTTTCCTCCCATAACCTTTCTCCCAGCACGACCATCCTGGGAGTAAGATGAGACACCACGCAGCCCTTCCCTCTGACTTATGGAACTAATCTCACACGTGGGACTATTGTACTACATAATGGTAACGTCCCTTTTTACCTCGCTCGTTTGTAAATTTTCTGTGTATTATCTTTGTCCTGCAGTGTTTTGAGTTTAGAGAGATGTGGTGATTGTTTTGGATCAGAGATTAAGGTGTTTTCTTGTTTTTTCTCTTTGTTTTAGTGTGTGTGTGTGTTTTGTGTTGGGGTTGTGTTTGTGGTGTTTTAGTTTTGTTGGTGTTGTTAATGTTTGTCTTGTGTTTTTTTAATGTGTTTTTAACCTCTTCAATACTGGAGCACATGTTTACCTTCAGATTTGTATACGATTAGACCATTTTACTGACGTTAGGAAAGGTTTATGGAGGACAGAACGCTAATGGGTTGGGTCTTCACTATTTTAACCCCCAACATAAGTTTTTGAAGGTGTATAAAATCACCAAATGGGAACCAGAATGAATAGGGAAACGCGTCATGGTACGGAAGGGGTTAATCAATGGTTATGATTTGTTCAATTTTGCTTTTTATCTTTTTTACCAGTTTTTTTTTTTTTGGTTTGTGTTTATTACTGCACTGATGGAAAAGGTCAAAATGAGAATCCGTTTACATGACACAAGCACAAACACACACACACCCACACCCACACACACACACACACACACACGCACAGTAAACTGACACACAAAGAACAGAATGGCAAACTGAAACAACACAGTGACACGGAACAAAAAAACAACAAAACAACAACACAACAACTTAAATAAAAAACAAAGAAACACAATAAAAAATGAATTTCAAAAGTATCCACTGAAATAGAAAACGCGGAGCTCTTGACCTTTGACCTTTGCTTACCTGACCCACGTGACCTGTGACCTGTGACCTGGGTGAGACAATTTACTGATCCAATTCTAACCTCGCTGACCTGAGCCCTTCTGTGACCTAACTTAAGTACCCTGGTGATGTTGACATGATCTCTCTTGGCTTACCTACCTAGAGAGAGAGAGAGAGAGAGAGAGAGAGAGAGAGAGAGAGAGAGAGAGAGAGAGAGAGAGAGAGAGGGGAGGGAACAGAATCCAATCTCTTTTCATAACTCAATCTCAGTTTCACTTTTCTGTATCTACATTTGAACTTATCTCTCTCTCTCTCTCTCTCTCTCTCTCTCTCTCTCTCTCTCTCTCTCTCTCTCTCTCTCTCTCTCGACCTCCTTCACCCTTGCCTCTACTCTTTCTTCTACCTTCCATCCTCCTTCTCCTCCTCCTTCTCCTCCTCCTCTTCCTCCTCCTCCCCCTCCCCTTCCTCCTCCCCAGTGAAAGGTCCAGGCCCACGATTACCGGAAGCAACATATTTCAGAGACCACCGCAGCCACCACCGACGTATTGACAGCAAAGATTTATCGAGGTGGTGCAGTAGCGGTGGTGGTGGTGGTGGTGGTGGTGGGAGGGAACGTAGGGAGAGATTGGTGGTGGTGGTAGCGGTGGTTGTGGTGGTGATGGTGGTAGGGAAGAGGAAAAGAGTCACATTGAAGGTAAGAGGTAGAAAGATATTATACTCTTCTCCTTGGCCTTTTCCTCTTCCTCCTCTTCCTCCTCCTCTTCTTCCTCTTCTTCTTCCTCCTCTTGTCTCTTTCTCTCACCTTACACTGAACAGATAAAACCAAATCTTTAGTAAACATTCTCATTTTATTGTTTTTGGTATTATTTTCATTTTTTTTGGTTCTGTTTAAAGTTTTTCTTCTGTCACTGCTTCGTTTGACATATTTTTCAATTTTTTTTTTCGTGTCTCTCTGTCTATCGGTCTGTGTGTGTGTGTGTGTGTGTGTGTGTGTGTGTGTGTGTGTGTGTGTGTGTGTGTGTGTGTGTGTGTGTGTGTGTGTGTCTATCTATTTGACTATCTCTCTGTCTGCCTGCCTGTCTGTCTGTCTACCTATTTGTCTATCTGTCTCTCTGTCTGTCTGCCTATCTGTCTGTCTGCATGTCTATTTGTCTGTCTGTCTGCCTGTCTATCTGTCCGTCTGTCTTTCTGTCTTTGTCTGTCTATCCGTCTCTCTGTCTCTCTGCCTGTCTGTCTGCCTATCTGTCTGTCTGTCTATCTTTCTGTCTGTCCGTTCGTCTATCTATCTATCTGCCTGTGTGTCTGTCTCTTTTGCAGGCCTTGAATGACTCATATTTCATTCCATTATCCTCCGTCCCATCATTCCAGCATCAAAATATACCAGTGGGTTTAATTCGGTCAGCCATTGTGTTATTCAGGTCAAAACCCACCGCTTGGAATCAAAGTATTATGGAAAGCTCAATTTACACATACGCACACGCACACGCACGCACGCACACACATACACACACATACAAATGGTACACTCTACTTGACTTTAGTTTCATACATTTCTACTTTACTAGAAGAGAAATGAATAAGTTAAGTATACGTTAAATAAGAGGAATGGTAAATATAGATGGATTGGTAATACTGGCGATAAGAATTAGTGGTAAATATAGATGGATAGGTAATACTGGCGATAATAATTAGTTTAGACAGGTAATGCTTGTGTTAATTGTGCTTTTATGCCTTGTGAGATTATTACAATGAGAAAAATGCATAAAATAACCGTTTCAGTGAGTTTCGTCCTTTGTCATGTATTTTCATGTTGTTATTTCTGGATTACGAAACTACAAGGGTGAAAAATAAGGAAAAAACAATAACTTTTCTATTTTCCTTCTTTTCTAATTCATTAATTAAACTTCTTCCTAATATCCTTCTTTTTCTGACTTATTTTTGAAACTGCTACGGTGAAAAGTAAAGGAAAACAACTCCTTCCTATTTTCTTTCTTTTCTAACTTATATAAAAACAATAAAGATGAAAATAACAAAAAATAAACTTCTTCCTATCTTCCTTCTTTTCTAACTTATTGCTGAAACCACACAGGTGAAAAAAAAAAAACGAATAAAATAACCCTTCCTAATTTCCTTCTTTTTTAACTAATATTTGAAACTATAAAGGTGAAAAAATACAGAAAACAAAACCCCTTCCTATTTTCCTTCTTTTCTAACTAATTTCTAAAACAATAGAGGCGAAAAATAACCCCCAAAAACTCCTTCCTATTTTCCTCCTCCTTCTCTAACTTAAATCTCTGCACTAACTCGTGGCGGAGTTTCAAGAAGGAATAAATAATTTGGCTTCCCTTCCTTCTTCCTACAGGTGTGATGGCGCCTGTACCTGTCTCGGTCCTCTACCTGGCGAGCTTGGGTGAGTTACTTGCGTGTGTGTGAGTGTGAGAGTGTGAGTGTGAGTGTAGAGGAAGTAAGCAATTATCAACCAAGGGCAAGTCACGAGAAAGAAGGAAGGGAGGGAGCTAAATAATGGAAGGGAGACAAAAACTAAGAGTCTCAGGTGAAATGTACGAGTGACACAAAGGAGAACTACCTGAGAATACCTGAGAGAGAGAGAGAGAGAGAGAGAGAGAGAGAGAGAGAGAGAGAGAGAGAGAGAGAGAGAGAGAGAGAGAGAGAGAGAGAGAGAGAGAGAGAGAGAGAGAGAGAGAGAGAGAGAGAGAGAGAGAGAGAGAGAGAGAGAGAGAACGGATGAAAAAGCCAACACAGCGATAATGTAAATAGAAATAGAAGAAAAAAGCAGATTGACTGAGGCGTGTTAAAATGAGTGACGTGGAAATATTTATGCACGGCTGTTGTTTGCTGGAGGCGTGCGTTGCGACGTGCGGGAAAGTGGTGGGGAAGTGGTGTGCGGTGAAGTGGTGTGTTGTTTGCGTCCTCTATCCTTTGTCCTTTGTCCTTGATCCTCTGTGGCGTGGACGTGGGGATCCTTTAACTATTGGTAGGGAGATGAGCTTTAACCCTTCAATACTGGGACACATTTTTCCCTTGAGATTTGTGTGCGATTAGGCCATTTTAGTGCCATTAGGAAGGGTCTATGGAGGTCAGAAGATTAATGGCCAGAGTCTTCACTATTTCAATCTCCACATGAGTTTCTGAAGCTGTATAAAATCACCAAATTGTTAGCAGACTGAATGTAAAAAGGCGAGGTTTGTATTAGATCATTTCATTGACATTAGAAAGGTTCTATGGAGGTCAGAAGATTAATGGCCAGAGTCTTCACTATTTCAATCTCCACATGAGTTTCTGAAGCTGCATAAAATCACCAAATAGTAAGCAGAATGAATATGGAAATGCGTCATGGTACTGAAAAGGTTAAAAGGGAAGCCGATTACAATGAGAATGTCCACTAATTAACTCATAAGGAGAGCTTGTGAGGGTAATGACGTTTAATCATTTACATTCTCACTTCCAATGGACGCTGGTAATGAGATTGTCACAACGCGTTCCCGTGAATTTTCTTCTTTATTGATATTCATGATTATTATTGAATTAGCACAAAATATCGCTGGGAAACTGGTGTAGTATTTTCTCGCCGCAATTTGTGAGGCAATAAAGAGGATGGAAAGAACGACGGAATTAGATACGCCACAAATATGATGAGACACTTCGTATTTAATTGAATGAGACTGTAAGGTTGTTTTTTTTAATTAGATTTCATAAAGTACTGCTTATTTGCGGGTCTATGTATCTACCACATAATCCCTACAGTACTATGACGCCTTTCCATATCTGTTCTGGTTACTATTTGGTGATTTTATACAGCTTCAGACACTTATGTTGGGTATTAAAATAGTGAAGACCCTGGCCATTAATCTTCTGACCTCCATAGACACTTTCTAATGTCAACAAAATGGTCTGATCATACACAACTGTCATGGTAAAAGTGTGTCCCAGTATTGAAGAGGTTACTTATTTAAAGACCAATTATTCACCAGTTAACGTATAAGACAATGTTTTTTATCAGTCTATCCAGTTATCATTCACTTATTAATCTACCAAACCATCAGCCAATCAATCTGTGAGGGGACTGGCGACTGAGTTTTTTGTTTTCCTTGGCCAGTCTTTCCCTCTTACATAAAAAAAAAAAAATCTATCCCAGCACATTTGTGTCTCTTGGGAAATGAAAACCCACTTCACTCACTCACAGACAAAGAGAACAACGCACTCAATGATACATGGCGTGCATTAGTAAGGAGCGCTATCTGCTGGTGAGAGAGGCGGCATTACTTTACCTGGTGCCTCGGTGGGACTCGCAGCTGGCGCGGAGACACACAGACACACCTTTTCTTTATTGTTTTGGCAACTGGAGGCAGCATACTTGTGAGGGGAGCCAAGCTGGGCCTCCTCTTCCTCTAGCTTTTACATATTCACCTGGGCAAGTGTGTGTGTGTGTGTGTGTGTGTGTGTGTGTGTGTGTGTGTGTGTGTGTGTGTGTGTGTGTGTGTGTGTGTGTGTGTGAAATCATGCATGCGATTTTAGTAGCCTTTGTTTGGAGTTATGAACAGTCATTCCCGATTTATTTTTCATTCAAGGTTAGTCAGAAAATATCGCCGCTAGTCAGTCTGGTATGGATTGATTGGCCTCTTTGTTTCGTTCGTCTCTCTCCACTTGTTCCTGCTTGACGCTATCACATGTTTCCTCGCTTATCTGCTTCTCGAATTGTGCCTTTTCCTTCCAACTGTCTGATTAAAACATTCATCTTACGGCTCAGCAAATTTCTCTCTCTCTCTCTCTCTCTCTCTCTCTCTCTCTCTCTCTCTCTCTCTCTCTTGCACACACTCACACATTTTGCCAATTCTTGTTCCCTCTTTAGCCACACACCTATCCTGTGTCTGACTAATTAGCGGTACACAGGTGCACGTCATAATCAAGTAAGGGAGAGGAAAAGTTCTCTCGACTCCCTGCATTATGAAAACTACAAACGGACCCAAAGGCGTGGCGAGAAGGAGGGAGTCAAGCATGATTAGACGAGCTCATTGATGTGTGGTTTAGATACCCAAGTAGTTTTACACACCTCGTTAACTCGGTGATGAGAAAGGGAGGTTTTTTTTCAAGCTTTATGGATCTTTGCATTTATTCGGTGAAAGGACCTAAAATGTTAAAGGGTTCACTACTGTTGCCTTATGAATATGGCAAAGCATGTGTGTCAAATAGCTGCTTGCATCAAGTGAGTGTGTGTCTGTGTAGGTTAAAATGGACAAAATTGCTGCCTATATCGCGATGAAAAGTGAAAAAAAGGTTTGCTCATAAAAAGGACGGTAAAAATGAGTGCAGTTCAGTGTTTCTTTTTGTTTTATGGAATTTGAGAAAAATGTGCTGATTGCATTACGAAACCTTTTATTTTTGAGACGAATTTGGTCACCGATTACTGCATCATCTGTGTGTGTGTGTGTGTGTGTGTGTGTGTGTGTGTGTGTGTGATTCACCTCGGTCACCTGCTGGTCACCCAGCCAGTCTTCCCCATTACGGAGCGAGCTCAGAGCTCATAGACCGATCTTCGGTTTGGACTGAGACCACAACACACTCCACACACCGGGAAAGCGAAGCCACAACCCCTCGAGTTATATCCCGTACCTATTTACTGCTGGGTGAACAGGGGCCACACATTAAGAGGCTTGCCCATTTGCCTCGCAGCTTCGCGGGACTCGAACCCAGGCCTCTCGATTGTGAGTTGAGCGTGCTAACCACTACACTACGCGCGCGCGCGCGTGTGTGTGTGTGTGTGTGTGTGTGTGTGTGTGTGTGTGTGTGTGTGTGTGTGTGTGTTTAAGTGTGCATATGACGACTGAGGAATTGTGGTTTCCGTAAAGGCAAAATGCGTAATTGTTTGTGCACCTCTCTTTATGCGAGCAAAATGTCGGTGGTGACGGGAGCATCACTGTGGCTGGCTTAACAAATGGTGACAGCAGTGGGATACAAGCACTAAACATACGGTGGCAGCGGTGGGGTACATCTGCACTAAACATACATATGGTGGCAGCGGCTGGGATACACGTGTGCTTCCCTATTTATTTTCTGAAAGGTGATGCTTGCTACTAGTGGCAGCGGTGGTGGTGGTGGTGGTGGTCGAGTGGACGCTATGATGGTATATTTTTCACTCCCTGTCAGTGATGTATGCTGCCATTATGATTATGAGTGGAGAGTGATGCAGAGTGTGATATGGGAGATGAGGCGGAGTAGCGGCGATGAGGCACGGAAAGATGAAAGGGTGGAGGAAGAGGAAGAGGAAATGAGAAAATAACACGGTGATAAAGATAAGATAACGAAGAAAGAGATAAATGTGTTTCTTGGCTCACCTCTCCTTCATCTGCCTTTCAAAATTAATCATCGGACTTAACTTTTGTATCTCTCTCTCTCTCTCTCTCTCTCTCTCTCTCTCATACATTACCCTTTCTTCTCCCTGACATCGTTATTTCTGATCCCATATTTTTCCTTTCCTGTTTTTTTTTCTTATTTCTCTTTTTGTACATATATTTCTTCCAAGGTTTTGCCCCTCACTCTCTCTCTCTCTCTCTCTCTCTCTCTCTCTCTCTCTCTCTCTCTTT
>NC_059278.1:18661988-18699488 GCF_017591435.1 Portunus trituberculatus | reverse complement strand
GTTGTCTCGGTGGCCTTGGAAAACTGTTATGGTGAAAGAGCAAAGCCTTTTTGAATACAGGTGTGCATCAGGCCCAGGGGCAAGACGGGGTGGGGTGCCTCGCCTCACTGACATCGCTGCGCATTTTTTTCTTGCCCTGGTGTCTCTCGCCCTGTGTGCTGTTCGGTTCTCAGGCGTGACCAGCGACGCGGCAGTAACTCAAGGCTGACATCGGCTTACTATATTTGAGTTAACACCCTCAATAATAGGACGCATTTTTATCATGAGGTTCGTGTACAGGTAGATGATTTTATTGACATTGGTAAAAATCTATGAAGGTCAGCAGATTAATGGCCAGAATCTTCACTATTTCAATCCCCACATAAGTTTCTGAAGCTGAATAAAATCACCAAATAGTAAGCAGAATAAATATAGAAATGCGTCATGGTATTGAAGAGGTTAACCCTTTCACTGCGATATGAAATAATTGATAGCTCTGGAATGCATTAATTTTCTGTGTAACCATAGATTTTGCAGTTTCTAGCCAGTTTGGTGATTGCACGTGGATGTTGAACAAGTAAAGATGTTTCAGAGCGGTTGGTCATTACGGAAACACGCGCCAAATACCAGTGAGAGGTTTAATATTCTTACTCACACTTGTGACACACTTTACTCACACTACGATAATTTCCAAACGCCACAGAGATGATTGAAGTGGTTCTCAAGAGTGTTTCTCCTATTAATAACGAAGAAGACAGTTTGTGAATCTCTCACTAGAACGGTATCAAACATGCATGAAACACCATTTATCTTTAACCCCTTCAGTATCATGATTTTATTCAGTTTAAGGGACTTATGTGGGGGATTAAAATAGTGAAGACTCTGGCTAGTGATCTCCTGACCTGACCTAATGTAAATAAAATCGTCTAATCGTACCCAAAACTCAAAGTAAAAATGAATCCTAGTACTGAAGGGAGTTAAATAGAGCCAGAACGTAATCTAGGTACGAGTGGAAGAGTTTCAGAATTTGGTCATCAGTTTCCGTCTCATCACGTCCTCTTTTGGTTCCAGTGGCCGCGGCAGGAGGTTTCGCGCCCAGCATTGAGGTGCCGCCGCCCACTTCGCAGCCGCCTGCCAGCTCGACAGTAGACGCGGCGCTCCTCCCTGCCTTCCTAGCTCACGACAATGCCACCGTCACCATGCACGCCGGGGAGACCGCCACGCTGTCCTGCCCCGTGGTGCGAGTCGGCGACAAGACGGTACGTGACGAGAAAACCTTCCATTGCAGTCTTCACGTCGTTTTCCAAGTTATCCACCACTCAACACTAACACTTCTCCTCCTTCTCCTCGTCTAGTTCTTCCTCCCCATTGAAAGCCATCCCTTCTTTCTCTCTTGTTTATCTTTCTTCTCCTACTCCTTCTCTTCCTCTTCTTCTAGTTCTTCCCGCCATTCCAAGCGATCTTTCCTCTTTCTCTAGTTTATCCTCCTTCTCTTCCTCCCCCTTCTCCTCCTCCTCCTCCTTCTCTTCCTCTGATTTACCCTTCTCCTCCTCTATCTCTTTTCTTAGTTTATATTCCTCCTTTTCTAGTGCTTCTTCCACCCTAAACAACTTCTCTTCTAGTTTATTCCCTTCCTTCTTTAGTTCTTCCTGCAACTCAAGACTACCCCTCCTCTCCCTCCTCCTCCTTTTCTATCCTTCTCCTCCATTACCTCTTCTCTAGTTTATCTTCCTCCTCCTCTAGTTCTGCCTTCAGTCTAAACAACCTCCTCTCCTCTTGTTCCTCTTGTACCTCCTCCTCCTCCTCCTCCTCTTCCATTCTTCTTCTCCACTACCTCTTCTCTAGTTTATCTTCCTCATCCTTAGTTCTATCTGCACTTTTAACAACCTCTCCTCCTCTTCTTCCTCTTGTTGTTCACCTTACTTCTTCTACAGTTCCTCCTGCCACTTTAACCCCTTCAGTACCATGACGCGTTTCCATATTCACTTTGTTTACTATTTGGTGATTTTATACAGTTTCAGAAACTCGTGTGGGGGATTAAGATAGTGAAAACTCAGGCCATTAATCTTCTGACCTCCATAGACTCTTCCTAATGTCAATAAAACGGTCTAATCGTTCACAAACTTCAAAGTAAAAACATACTGAACGGGTTAAACTCTTCTCGTGAGCAACGCCTTTAGAGCCTCAGTAATCCACAAGTCAGCCACGCCGTCAGTCACCACCCTTAGTCAATACTCAGCCTGTCCCTCGCCGTCCTGTCACTGGTAAAATGCACTAAAGCCTTGAAGAGCAGGCCACCGCAGACCATCATCCAGCTTACCGCACCTCACACCCACACTTCAGGCTCCCGACACCTCCCCTCCCTCTGTGTGTGTATGTGTGTGTGTGTGTGTGTGTGTGTGTGTGTGTGTGTGTGTGTGTGTGTGTGTGTGTGTGTGTGTCCCTCTCCAACCCTCACCCCGACTAACTGCACTCATAAATCTCACTTCCTCTCCCACCCACACTCACTCTAATGCCCTCACACGGTGCCACTTCTCCCTCCCTCTCCCTCCTCCTCCTCCTCCTCCTCTTCTACATACACTATCATTACACTTGTAACTTACGTCTCACTGTCCAGAACAAGTTTGAGAGATAAAAGGCGGAACGTGACGCAGAGAGAGAGAGAGAGAGAGAGAGAGAGAGAGAGAGAGAGAGAGAGAGAGAGAGAGAGAGAGAGAGAGAGAGAGAGAGAGAGAGAGAGAGAGAGAGAGAGAGAGAGAGAGAGAGAGAGAGAGAATATATCAGTCCGTATTGACTAAAGGAAGGATTAGGAAAGGATGAGGTGTGTGTGTGTGTGTGTGTGTGTGTGTGTGTGTGTGTGTGTGTGTGTGTGTGTGTGTGTGTGTGTGTGTGTGTGTGTGTGTGTGTGTTGAGAACGATGGTGGTACCACGATGATGATGGTGAGGAGGATGATAAGAGCAGGTGGTGGTGAGGTCAAGGATGCAGGAGATAAGCAGCTTATCAGTAAGTCCCAGAATAACATTTGATACATGCTCATGATGGATCTTTGGTGTGTTGCGAATTTCAAGAGAGAACAGCGAGGGGATTAATAAATGTACGGTAGCAATTCATTCATTAACACCGTGAATAGATTACCATTATGCCTTCACCTGGTTTTAACCCCTTCAGTACCGAGACGCATTTTTACCTTGAGTTTCGGGTGTGATTAGAGGATTTGCCTTAACCCCTTCATTACCGAGGTGCATATTTACCTTGAGTTTCGGGTGTGATTAGACGATTTTATTTGCATTTAGGGTCTATGGAGGTCAAAAGATTAATGGCCAGAGTCTTCACTATTCAAATACCCAAATATGTTTCTGAAGCTCTGTAAAGTCATCAAACAGTAACCAGAATGAATATGAAACGCGTCTTGGTACTGAAGGGATTAAGAGTGATGATAATAGTCTCTCTTCTGTCACCTTTACATCTTAACTACTTCTCTTCTCTTTCCTTAATCAAATGTCTTTATTTCCCTCTGTTTTTTCCTCTTTTTTCAGGTTAGTGTTCTGTTTCGTTCTTTTGATCTTTCGGTCTGTGTTATAACATGTTGTACTCCTGTCAGTCTTACATCTCAAATACAGTACTGTACATTAATTCTGCGTCTCTATAAAAATAACCGTATATTTTTTTCCTGATCGCTTGATAGTATAAGTGAAATGAACCATAGAATCGAAACCTCTTTAGTTAACTTTTGATTCATGAAATACTCTTATCAGTCTTAAATCTCGAATACAAAACAATCATTTTACGTTTCTAAAATAATCTTCGCATAGTTTTTTCATTATCGCTTGATAGTATAAGTGAAATGAACCATAGAATCCAACCCTTTTTAGTTAATTTCTTCTGCTTCCTCCATGTAATACTCTTATTAATCTTCTATCCATACAATACATCAATTATGCGTATCTATAAAAATACTATTTCCTAATCGCTTAATAGTATGACCAAAACAAACCATAGAATCCAACACTCTTTACTTATTTCTTTCTGCTTCATGTAATCAATTTTTCATGTAGAATTTAATACGATAATTCTACGTATCTGTAAAAATAATCTTCGTTTATTTTTTTCCTAATCGCTTAATTGTATGATCGGAAACAAACATAGAATCCAATCTTTAGTTTATTTCTTCTGCTTCATCCAATACTTTTATCAATCCTCCATTTCGAATACAGCACATTAATTCTACGTATCTATAAAAATAATCTTCGTATATTATTTCCTATTCCCTTAAAAGTATAACCAGAACAAACAATAGAATCCAACACTGTTTAGTTCATTTTTTCTCTGCTTGATCCAATAACTTTACCAACCTTCCTTCTCGAATACAGTACATCAATTCTACGCATCTAAAACAATCTACGTATATATTTTTTTCCTAATCACTGAACAGTATGACCGGAAACAAACATAGAATCCAACACTATAGGTAATTTTTCTGCTTGATCCAATACCCTTACCAACCTTCCATCTCGAATACAATACATTAATAATTCTACGCATTTAAAAAAAAGCTTCACCTCCGTCTTTTCCTTAATCCTTTGATGGTATGACACAAACATAACCTAGACCCCACATGTTTCAATCCTCTTTAGTTCAACCTTTGCCTGTTTTAATCCCACACGTGTAATACTCGCTAATTTCCTATCACGATTACCAGACATTGAATCAGCGTGTTTAAAACCTTCACTCTGGTCGCGTTCTGAATCCCTTGATAGTATACATGAAATAAACCAGAGCCTCTTTCCACCCCACCACCACCACCACCACCACCACCACCACCACCACCACCAAGCATAATGAATAGAAGCCTTAAGTGAAGAATGAATAGCGCATCTCGTCCTTTCCATTAATTCACTCAAGGAAATACGGCGCGTGGGAATCTTACTCTCCTGGGAAGCGATTTATTGTGTTGCCTGGAAGCGATTTTATGAATTTACACCACTCGGTAATAAATAACAGCTGCTCGCCTTCCTAACGTGCTGCACTTACTAACCCATAAACAACAGGTGTGGGACAGAGAGTGGGAGAGGGAGAGGGAGAGGAGAGGGAGGGTTAGTGCTGTGTCTCTGTGTCTCCGTGTGTGTGTGTGTGTGTGTGTGTGTGTGTGTGTGTGTGTGTGTGTGTGTGTGTGTGTGTGTGTGTGTGTGTGTCCATCTCCTTATTTCTTTACCTTGATTTTAATGAGTTTCTGTCCCGGCTCGCTTTCCTCCACCAGGTGTTTTATATGCATGAACAGGTGATGGATTGTGTATGCACCTCCTCCCCCCCCCTCTCCTCTCTCCGCACTTACACATGTCCTATCCTCCCTATCTCTCCTTCAATCTTATCCTTTCCCTTCTCCCTCCTCCGTGACTTTTCTCTTCCTCTCTCCTACCATTTGTGTTTTTTTTTCTCGTCTCTCATTCTCCTCCCAGTTCTCCCCTTTCCCCAGTTTTATCCTTCTCTTCTTTCTCCTTCCTTCCTTTCTTCGTGTCTCTTCACATTTAAAGGGAAACGAAAGAAGGCCATTTATTAAGAGAATCTAATATTGCAGCAAGACGAGAAAGGGGATTGAATGATGTAACTTTAATGGAATAGAAAGCATTAGAGAATACTTAATGACAAATAAAGCAAGACAGATTTGTGAGAGAAACAAATGAATACGTAAAGAACATTGGAGGGAGTTAAAAGAATCCAAAGGAATATAAAGCATTGAATATATAAAGACAGTAATCAAAATGTAATCCCTTGAGCACCGTGACCCGTTTTCACACTCACCCTGTCTGGTGATTTTATACAGCTTCAGAAATTCATGTAGGGATTGAAATAGTGAAGACTGTTGCCATTAATCTTCTGACCTCCCTCCATACCCCCTTCCTAATATCAATAAATGGGTCTAATCATACACAGATCTGAAGGTAAAAATGCGTCCCAGTACTGAAGGGATTAATAACAAAACAAGCGAGAAAAATTGATGAGAGAAACACATATAGACGTAAACAACCTCGAAAGAAACTAAAGGAGCATAAGACATAGAACACATAAACACAGCAATCAGAAGAAAGACACAGTGAGAGAAACAAGAAACCCCAGTAAGAAGAAGCACTATTTTTCCGCGTTACACCACTGATACTCTATATGTCATGAGCATCGACCCCCTCTTGCCATCATTCTCTGTGTTTCTCAACCTTCCTGCCATTGCTAGGTTTGACTGCAGATGTTCCAGCTTAAGCTACGAGACTTGGGAAGGGAGCGGGGATAGAAGAGAGGAGGGTAGACTTGGGAAGGGAGGGGCAGGAAGGAGAGGAGCTGGAGGGGGAGGGAACGGGACTCAGAGTGGTGGAGAGAATAACAGGGAGGTGAAGAATGAAAGGGAGTGATGATTGGCATGTGGTATGTCAATTATATGGTGCGTTGTGCTACGGTACCTCAAGTGAATTACGGAGGGAAGAAAAAGGCGGTGTGCTGAGGGCTAAGGGCATGAATTGCAAAGGGAGAGAGGGAGAAAAAGAAAGACAGAAAAGAGACAGACATTCTCAATAGGGACACGAAATGTAGGGTGTATATTGATAAGGGTAAATAGGGTTTTGTTCAGGTAAAGGTGAGGTAGGTAAGGTAAGAGAGGAAGTGTAGAACGAAGGTTAGTATTAGGTAAAGGGGTAGGGTAGGGGAGGGTGGAGGGGAAAGGATGGGTAGAGGGGAAGGAGGAGGCAAGGGAGGGGTTGGAAGCATGGGTAAAGGGGAAGATATTGTGGTTTAGACTGGAATTCCTTAGAGAGAGAGAGAGAGAGAGAGAGAGAGAGAGAGAGAGAGAGAGAGAGAGAGAGAGAGAGAGAGAGAGAGAGAGAGAGAGAGAGAGAGAGAGAGAGAGAGAGAGAGAGAGAGAGAGAGAGAGAGAGAGAGAGAGAGAGAGAGAGAGAGAGAGAGAGAGAGAGAGAGAGAGAGAGAGAGGAGAGAGAGAGAGAGAAAAAGAGAGAAGAGAGAGAGAGAGAGAGAGAGAGAGAGAGAGAGAGAGAGAGAGAGAGAGAGAGAGAGAGAAACCACCCTTCTCGCTCATGGGACACAAAAATCCTTCCTCCTCTCCTCCTTCCTCCTCTCTCTCTCTCTCTCTCTCTCTCTCTCTCTCTCTCTCTCTCTCTCTCTCTCTCTCTCTTTTCCTTCCTCTTCCTTCTCTCCTCTCTTCTGTTTTCCTTCTCAGTGACAGTCCTATATTTCTTCCATCCCCTCCCTTCCCTCCCTCTCCTTCCCCTCACCTCCTTTCCCTCTTCCCTTCCCTCACCTCACCCCTCCTCCTCTTCTCATCTCTCCCCTCCTTCTCCTTCCCCTCATCTTGTTTTCCTTCCTCCCTTTTCCCTCACTTCCTCCTTCTTCCCCTCCTCGTCAAGTCCTCTCTCCTCTTCCTCTTCCCCTTACCTCTCCCCTCTTCTCCTTCCCCTCACCTTCACTCACCTCTCCACTCTTCCCTTTCCCTCACATCACCTCTCTATACCCTTATCTCCACTTCCTTCTCTCCCTCTCCCCTCACCTCCTATCTATTTCCTCTATTCCCCTCACTCCTCTCCTCTCCTTTCCTCTCTCTTCTCTTTCCCCTTTTCAATCCCTTCACCACATCCTGCAAATATTTTAGACTATGATATACAGATGGCAAAACGACACGCACACGCACACACGCACACACACACACACACACACACACACACACACACACACACACACGTGGATGCTTCTCTTAATACAATATTCTTGGTAAAATCCATCACCATATTGAATACAGTGTGATGAAAAACAAGTTGGTAGAAAGAGAGATTAGAAAAAAAATATGTGAATTCTATCGATGTTGATGAAATGGAGTTCTGGTGGTGGTGGTGGTGGTGGTTCTGGTGGTGGTGTTAACTGTAAGTGCATGAGTAATAGTAATAAATGATAATGGAAATGATGGTGATGATAATAATAATAATAATAATAATAATAATAATAATAATAATAATAATAATAATAATAATAATAATAATAATAATAATAATGATAATAATAATAATAATAATAATAATAATAATAATAATAATAATAATAATAAGTGAAAATTAATGTAACGTAATGAGAGAGAGAGAGAGAGAGAGAGAGAGAGAGAGAGAGAGAGAGAGAGAGAGAGAGAGAGAGAGAGAGAGAGAGAGAGAGCGAGAGAAAAATACACGAAATGAGGCAATTTGTGGAACATGATAATATCCACCTAGATACAATTTCCATCTCTCTCTCTCTCTCTCTCTCTCTCTCTCTCTCTCTCTCTCTCTCTCTCTCTCTCTCTCTCACTCTTTCCTCTCTCTCATTAATTTTTCTTCCGTTTCCTTCTCAGTCTTGGCCCTTATTTCTATTTCACTTCATATTTCTCTCATTGCATTTGTCGTCAAGCTCCTCCTTCTCCTCCTCCTCCTCCTCCTCCTGCTCCTCCGTCAGCGAATCAGAGCGTGGAGGACTGAAGTGCCTTGCAAGAGAGGAGGAAGGAAATAGGAGGACGAGAAGAGGATAAGAAGATAAGTGAATGTGTGTGACGTGTCCTCGGCTGCTGGCTGCGGCATCTAAGGCAGGAAGCAGTGCAGTGTTTGGCTCAGTGGCTATCGCGATGACCTCTACTCCTCAAGGTCCAGGGTTCGAGTTCCCGGGTCCTTCGTGTGTGTTTATGTATTTGATATTGGAGGATAAAATGTTAAGGGCAGTTTTACAGGGTACGGTATCTAATCCTGTGGCGGTGACTGGATGCCCTTTAGCAGCTCGCCTAGGGAATTTGATAGGTGTGTGTTATTTTTTTTTTTGTTAGAGGGAGAACTGGCAAGGGCAAAAACAAGTATTAGATAAAAAAAAAAAGGTCCACTGGAATTGCTGTTTCCATAAAAGATACGAAAGAATTAGCGCAAGAGTGTAGTGAGAGTGTAGTACCTAGAAATGAAGGAATTATGAAGCTGGCAATGAAGTAAATGCAAGTTTGATTAGGTCGACAGTTCAGTATCTTGTTGCTCAGTCGGAAACATTGCCTCGATCTGCAGTTGCAAAGTTATCAAAGCACTTCATTCAAACAATACACGTTTCTGAGGCAGTGAATGTCGTTTTTTTTCATTTCACGCACAGTAGAGCTCAAATAATCCCATCAAACTAAAATACAAAACTCCACGGCCTCATTTACCCACATTTCATCACATTACAAAGCAAAAATTATCTACACACTCATATAATTGCACCAATCAACTCGTGAACATTCTTTTTTCACGTCCACACTCGTAGCAATGGTGAGAGCGCCGCCAAAACACCCCAATACGTAACGCACATTTCGGCCACTATACAGCGTGACTTAATGGCGACATGATTGCACCCTCGCCTTGTAAACATTCCTCTCAGCCGCACTTGTCCCCAGCACTAATGACAACACCACCAAATGAACTAAATTAACACAATAACATACACTCCACACATAACCGTCCTGCTCCTCCTCCTCGTCCTCCTCCTCCTCCTCCTCCTCCTCCTCCTGCTACTGCTTCTGCTACTAGTACAGGTGGACATAGCAGAGTAACCTTCACCTTCGGTTTATTGGCCCCTACACAAAAACGCTTTGCTCTCTCTCTCTCTCTCTCTCTCTCTCTCTCTCTCTCTCTCTCTCTATGACTATTTTCCAAGGCCACAGAGATGATTAGCGGGGTTTTTAAGAGTGTTTCTCCAGTTAATAATGTAGAAATCTTGTCGCTCTGTCTCTAGAACCGTAAAATCATCTTAAAAAACTAGTGTAAATTTCAATAAAGGCTTCTGAAATAGTGGAGGTGAAGCGCAGAAGTGTTTAATACGAGCCACTGTGTCTCCCTTGGTCACATTCCATCACAAGCAAGTCTTTCAGTGGCTGTACTGTATTACTTTGTCCTTTATTAGCTTGTATTCCTTCAATGACTAAGCAATAATACCTGTCTTTTCCACTACTACTACTACTACTACTACTACTACTACTACTACTACTACTACCACCAGTACTCCTTCTCCTCCTCCTCCTCTTCCTCTTTTCCTGTACTATACTGTCTCTCTTCTTTGTGGCCAGTTAGAAGTAATTACCAAACAGCCTCGAATGGACAAAGAGGTCTGTTGCTGTTTGGATTTCCTTTGTATTCCTCCTCCTCCTCCTCCTCCTCCTCCTCCTCCTCCTCCTCCTCCTCCTCCTCCTCCTTCTCCCACTACTACTACTATTACTACTACTACCACTATTACTACCACTACTACTCCTACTACTACTACCACTCATTTATCAGCAAGGTTGGGTGGCAATTTAACACCTTGAATCTCGCGTCATGAAGGCAAGGGCGGTGAGAAGCGCATGTTGGCTTGTGTGTATACCGTGATATAGAAGTCTTCAGCCTGGTAGCTAATTGCACGGTGCTCCAGCTATCCCACTGAGGGTCGCCTTAGTATGCATGCCTGTTACTAAGTGGGGTATGCACGTAAGAGTTATGATACGTACACACACACGCACACGAAGCAGGAGGAGGAGAGGAGGAGGAGGAAGAGGAGGAAGACTAACTCTCTCCACTCACAATCACACGAGGACGCAGAGAGAACTAAAGAACAAGGAAAAGAGGAAGAGGGGGATGAGGATGAGGAGGAATAGGAGGAAGAGGGGGATGAGGATGAGGAGGAATAGGAGGAGGAGGAGGAGGAGGAGGAGGAGGAGAAGGAGGAGGAGGAGGAGGAGGAAGACTAACTCTCTGCACTTCACAATCGCACGAGGGAGCAGAGAGAAGTAAAGAACAGAGGAAAAGTCGTAATACCAAGCCAGCCTTTATCAAATCGTCCAATAAAGTCTCAGAATATGTACGATTCTCTCTCTCTCTCTCTCTCTCTCTCTCTCTCTCTCTGACATGCTTCCTTACGTAATGGAGATAATGAAAGGTGAATAAGAAGCAATACCGGCAGATAGCGTGCTGGCGAGGCTCTTAAGGCGGCGTCATGCAAGGCCATAATCCCGCATTAGACATGAAAAGGGAAGGAAAAAGAGAAACAAAACACTCCTACAATACACAAAAGAAAGCGATGTTATTGAACCATTTGTGTATCTAACCAGAATACGCGTGAAAAAAGAAAGAAAGGAGAAAAAAAGAGAAGCAAAACACTTTCACAATATAGAAAGAAAACGACGTTATTTGTGGATCTAACCAGAAAACACGTGAAAAAAGAAAGAAAAGGAGAAAAAAATGAGAAGCAAAGCAGTTTTACAATACAATTACTGAACCATTTGTGTATCTAGCCAGAAGACACGTGGAAAAAGAGAGAAAAGGAGAAAAAAAGGGAAGCAAAGCACTTTCACAATAGGTGACGTTATTAAACCACTCGTGTAGCTTATCCTCGTATTGCTCGCCTTACTCCCTCACCATCACCGCTTTCCAAAGGCTCTAGTTGTAGATACTCGTGTTTTTAAGGGTATTTTTTATTTTTCAAGTTTATTCTTATGGACTGGCAAGATTTCCCCACTCGTATAACTAAAGCTCGTATTTTGAAACGCTTTGCTCTCTCACCATCACCGCTTTCCAAAGGCTCTAGTTGAAGATACTCGTGTTTTTAAAGGTATTTTTTTTATGGTTCTAGTGATGGACTGGCAAGATTTCTAGAAGGTTATAAGGAGAAACTGTCTTGAAAATCCTACTACTCGTCTCTATGGCCTTGGAAAGCTGTCGTGGTGAGAAGGCAAGACGTTTCTGAATACAGCCGTAAGTTACAAGAAATCTGCCTGAAACTAACAAGAGAACAAGGAAGAGGTATTTAAGATGCAGTATTCAGTCAGTCTTTATTAATTTCAGTGCTGGGTTGTTTATATTTTTTACATCTCCATTTATTCATGCCTCGTCTGTCTCTCGCATGACTCACTGGCCTTGTTGTGTGTGTGTGTGTGTGTGTGTGTGTGTGTGTGTGTGTGTGTGTGTGTGTGTGTGTGTGTGTGTGTGTGTGTGTGTGTGTGTGTGTGTATGAATAATCTGTTTCTGTGTGTTTCTAGGAATTCTCTCTCTCTCTCTCTCTCTCTCTCTCTCTCTCTCTCTCTCTCACGGGAAAATATATAAAAACAAACGAAACCCGTGTCATTCTTCCCACGCATTTTTCTTCACCAGCTTTCTATCAATTTTTTTCTATTCCCTTTTTTTCCCACTGCTTTGTCATTCCTCCTGAGTTTACGAGTATCAATTCTCTTCAGTTCATCACATTCTTACCTTAGTTTATCTTAGTAATAATAGAGTTACCGTTGATACATTCCTACTCCCTCCCTATCTCTGTCTGTGTCTGTATGCCTGTCTGTCTGCCTACCTCCTTCTCCCTCTCTTTCTCCTTCTCTCCTACTATGTTGTAATATGCATCCCGACCTGCTCTGCATTATCTACTGGCCAAATATTCAACTCATGACGGTCATTTAGTATGCATTGTCTCCACCCACCCTGACATATGCTCACTGGAGAATGTCAAGAAAATTTTTAGCTTAAGACACGGACGGAAAAGGCCATGAGACGTTTCTTTCGTGGTGATGGTAGTGGTGGTGATAGTGGTGGTAAGATTAGTGATGGTATCTTTCTCTCACACACACACGCACACACACACACACACACACACACACACACACACACACACACAGTAGTAATATGACGTGTTAATGGGACCTTGAGAAATACCAGAGGAATAATATAACACGAAAAATAGGAGCGTGTTGATTACTCTCTCTCTCTCTCTCTCTCTCTCTCTCTCTCTCTCTCTCTCTCAGTGTGTGTGTGTGTGTGTGTGTGTGTGTGTGTGTGTGTGTGTGTGTGTGTGTGTGTGTGTGTGTGATAATGCCAATATGTCAAACCATCAATCAATGAATACACTAATCAAAATTGTCCATCATTTATCTCTGCTCCTCCCTCCATATTTCATCAACATCCTTCAATAAAACAATGTCGGTATCATGAGAGAGAGAGAGAGAGAGAGAGAGAGAGAGAGAGAGAGAGAGAGAGAGAGAGAGAGAGAGAGAGAGAGAGAGAGAGAGAGAGAGAGAGAGAGAGAGAGAGAGAGAGAGAGAGAGAGAGGAGTAGTAGTAGTAGTAGTAGTAGGAGGAGGAGGAGGAGGAGGAGGAGGAGGAGGAGGAGGAGGAGGAGGAGGAGGAGGAGGAGGAGCAGGAGCAGGAGCAGGAGCAGGAGCAGGAGCAGGAGAAGAAGGAGAAGGAGGAGGAGGAGGAGGAAGAGGAGGAGGAGGAGGAGGAGGAGGAGGAGACGGAGGAGGAGGAGGAGGACACGGAGGAGGAGGAGGAGGACACGGAGGAGCACTTCTTCCTTCTCTTTCTGACCCTCCCACCTTCCACACTCCCTCCTCTTCATCCTTCCCCACACAAATTAATGTAATAACAGAAATAGAAACTCACACATATTATGGACATGACAAACTAACAATATTGTATCAGTGATTGTAATAATTAGCAAGATGTGTCTCTCTCTCTCTCTCTCTCTCTCTCTCTCTCTCTCTCACACACACACACACACACACACAAACGATCACACTCAAATAATCATCTCACACTAAACACCACAACTTCGATCATGTTTACAGTGACTGGTGTTGTGAACTGCACCTAACACCACTAACTGAACCCTCCTCCTCCTCCTCCTCCTCCTGCCCCTGAAACCCTCCACCTTTCCTCCACTTGTCTCTCCAATCCTCCACTTTTCCTCATGTCTCTCCAATTTTCCATTTTCCTCCTCATTCTGGTTTTTGTATCTCTTCGTTATCCCTCCACTTGTCCCTCCAACTCTCCACCTTCCCTCCATCTGTCTCTCCAACTCTCCATTTTTCCTCTACCTTCTCCTCCACCTGTCTTTCCACCCCTTCCATCTTCCCTCCACATGCCCCTCCAACTCTCCATCTGTCTCTTCAGCCCTTTCACCTTCCCTCCATTTGTCTTCAACCCCTCCACCTGCCTTTACTAATATCGTCCACACTGTCTCCTTCATTTCTTTTCATTTCAAGTAAGTCTCTGAATAATTGTACTGCGTTTCTCATAGACTGACGTGGTTCTCTTTCTATCATCTGCATTATTATTGTTATTATTATCATTACTGTTATTATTATTACTATCGTTGCTATTTCTGTCTCCTGAAGGTGTCGTGGATAAGGATAAAGGGGCATGACGTCCACATCCTGACGATTGGCTTCCAGAAGTACCACAATGACAACAGGTGGGTAGCAGGAAGGCACTGGGATGCAGGTTACACGAAGGTTGATTTAAATAACCCTTAAATCCTTCAGTACTGGGACACAGTTTTTACCTTGAGATTTCCGTACGATTTGACCATTTTATTGACATTAGGAAGGGTCTATGGAGGTCAGAAGAGTAATGGCCACAGTCTTCACTATCTTTAATCCCCCACTTGAGTTTCTGAGTCTGTATAAAGTCACCAGATTGTAAGCAGAATGAATATGGAAACTCGTCATGGTACTGAAGGGGTTAATTTACACTTATCCCAAATCTCAGCATTTAACCCCTCCAGTAGCATAACGCGTGTTCATTATTATTCTGCTTACTATTTAGCGATTTTAAGCTGCTTCAGAAACTTATGTGTATGATTAAAATATTGAAGACTCTGGCCATTAACCTTTCATCCTCCATAGACCCTTCCTAATGTCTATAAAATCGTCTAATCACACCCAAAACTCAAGGTGCTGAAGGAACTAAATAGGTCTTTTTGTTGACCTTGCCCAGTTTTCCTTCTTACACAAAAAAGAAAAAAGAAATAAGACAGGCAGGAATGAAAAAAAAAGGATTACTTAATACAACAATAACAACAACCATCACTAAGAGGAAGAGTTAACGAGAGGGAAGGTTGGGAGGGACACTAGAGGAACAGAAAACGGAGATTGATAGAAATAAGGTGTTTTTTTTAAGGGAATTGGAAGGGAAGACTGAGATATCAATGAAAGATAAGGAAGGGATGAGGAAATAATGGATGAACGGAGGAAGAGAGGAGGAAGCAAGGAACGGAAGAGAAGATAGGAAAAATATAGGTCAGAACAGATGGGATGAGGAGAAGCTGCAAAAATTTCTCCTTTCTTTTAATTAAATTTGGTGCAATTAGCCCACCGCCACACACACACACACACACACACACAGAGAGAGAGAGAGAGAGAGAGAGAGAGAGAGAGAGAGAGAGAGAGAGAGAGAGAGAGAGAGAGAGAGAGAGAGAGAGAGAGAGAGAGAGAGAGAGAGAGAGAGAGAGAGAGAGAGAGAGAGAGAGAGAGAGAGAGAGAGAGAGAGAGAGAGAGAGAGATAATCAACACACACACCCTAAAAACACATAAAAATACTATAACGTCTAATAACTTATAACATTTCAGCACCAGAACTTTTTATTCAATAGTACTTCATCTTGCCGCCTTTAGAGAGCGGCACCAAGGAACGATTATCAGTTTTCTTCAGCTCTCCTCTTCCTGCGCCTGTTTTTGTGTGCTTTGCCTAAGTGGGGTGGAAAAAGTTTGTGGCTATCCTCCGTGGCTGCATTGTGGAGGAAGGAGGAGGAGGACGAGGAGGAGGAGTATAAAGGAGGCAGTAAAGGAGAAGCACTTTTTAAAATATCTATTGAATTTTTTGCTATACACTCTCTCCATATCGGTTTGTTAGTTTATTTTCTTTGCACTCTTAAACCTCTCTCTCTCTCTCTGTCTCTCTCTGATAATATTTACGTAAACCTTATATATTCGCAGCAGTTTTAGTGTCTAAATTTCCATGAATTATAGCCACCCACACGCGAAGCAGACACACACACACACACACACACACACACACACACACACACACACACACACACACACACACACACACACACACACACACTTTAGCACACATGTCGATCTTGTCTTATTTATGTCCAACTATTTCTCTTTTTTAATGTTAATATACAAAAAAAAAAAATCCTAAATGTATACAGATGGGAAGAGTAAATAGAGAGAGAGAGAGAGAGAGAGAGAGAGAGAGAGAGAGAGAGAGAGAGAGAGAGAGAGAGAGAGAGAGAGAGAGAGAGAGAGAGAGAGAGAGAAAGGCAAGCTCATTCCAGAACTTTTAAACCATTTTACATTTTCACTGCCAATAATAATCCCATGAATATTTTACACTAAACTGCCCGAAAAATAAATTCCTTTGGCGTTAGTCTGTGTTTATCTGGGACACACACACACACACACACAAACACTCACACACACACACACGGACACACACACACACGCACTCAAGGTCTCTCTCTGTTTCTGTCTGTCTCTCTGTCTTTCTCTGTCTGTCTGCTCTCTCTCTCTCTCTCTCTCTCTCTCTCTCTCTCTCTCTCTTGATATCATACGACAAAAAAAAAAGCAAAACAAAACGAATATCAAAAAGTAATAGAAAATTGGAGCAAAATAAGTAACAATGAATGATTAATGGCAAAAATAAAAACGAACAGACGAAATAGCTCACTTCTTATGGCTTTGTGATTTATTGTCTTTCTTTAGTGAGTTGTTGGTGAAAAATGTCCGTCCATCTTTAGAATACCAAAGTTGAGAACCAATGGTCTTTGGTTTCGCCAGAGGTTCGAAGCTTCACGAATCGCCCACACGTGTCTTGTATTGACTGGTGACAATAATGGTAAAAGGTTTGTTGAATAGGTGAAGAGAAAAGAAACACTGAATTTTGAAAGATACAAGTTGAAGAAAGAAAGGAAAGAAAATGTTTTGAAGAAAGAGAACAAAGAAAATGTTTTGAAGACATGGAGAAAAGAAAATGTTTTGAAGACAGGGAAGAAAATGTTTTGAAGAAAGAGAGAAAAGAAAATGTTTTGAAGAAAGAGAGGGAAGAAATATTTCGAAAGATTTAAAGAGAAGAAAGGTGGTTTTGACTTGTGAACGTTTGGTGAACGTGGCTAGTCAGTGTATGTTTAGGTGTTTGTGTATGGCAGTTTTTTCTTGCGTTTTTAAATTGAAACGTAGATTTAATACGCTTTCTAATCTTGAGACATGTGTAGTGGAAAGTTTAGAGTTAAAAATCACTCGTATTGATTCAGTGTGTGTGTGTGTGTGTGTGTGTGTGTGTGTGTGTGTGTGTGTGTGTGTGTGTAATTCACTGATCTGCTGCAGTCTCTGACGAGACAGCCAGACGTTACCCTACGGAGCGAGCTCAGAGTTCATTATTTCCGATCTTCAGATAGGCCTGAGACCAGGCATACACCACACACCGGGACAACAAGGTCACAACTCCTCGATTTACATCCCGTACCTACTCACTGCTAGGTGAACAGGGGCTACACGTGAAATGAGACACGCCTAAATATCTCCACCCGGCCGGGGAATCGAACCCCGGTCCTCTGGCTTGTGAAGCCAGCGCTCTAACTACTGAGCTACCGGGCCGTGTGTGTGTGTGTGTGTGTGTGTGTGTGTGTGTGTGTGTGTGTGTGTGTGTGTGTGTGTGTGTCTGTCTGTCTGTCTGTCTGTCTGTCTGTGTGTGTCTGTCTGTGTGTGTGTGTGTGTGTGTGTGTGTGTGTGTGTGTGTGTGTGTGTGTGTGTGTGTGTGTGTGTGTGTGTGTCTGTCTGTCTGTCTGTGTGTGTGTGTGTGTGTGTGTGTGTGTGTGTGTGTGTGTGTGTGTGTGTGTGTGTGTGTGTGTGTGTCTGTCTGTCTGTCTGTCTGTCTGTCTGTGTGTGTGTGTGTGTGTGTGTGTGTGTGTGTGTGTGTGTGTGTGTGTGTGTGTGTGTGTGTGTGTGTCTGTCTGTCTGTCTGTGTGTGTGTGTGTGTGTGTGTGTGTGTGTGTGTGTGTGTGTGTGTGTGTGTGTGTGTAAGAGAAGTTTTTTTTTTAATTGAAAATGACACACGATGCACTTTTAATCTTAACGCGGGTGAAGTTGACAAAAGTGCTCCGTTGAAATCAGAGCCTGCATGTGTAGCTACAGATTTCAGTTTTCAAAAGATAGAAGGTTAATTGCAATTGTGCTTAAATGATATAACACACTTTAAATCGTGATATGCCTCAAGTTAAAAGCGCAAAAGTTACAAATCACTTCACTGCATGTCAGTGTGTGCTTGAGTTTTTAAAGGATAAAAGAGTGACATCACAACTGGCTTTCTGCGTCGCATCAAATAACATTATACGATTTTCTTCTTGGCGCGCGATAAAAGTGTGACATCGCTGCTTTGCCGGGGCGTCCATTACCGCTGGCCCGTCAAGCCGCTGCCTGATGTGCCGGAATGGACAGTGAGCCAGCCCAGCGATCAGACTTTCCAATACAGAGTAATCGCCGCTATATTCCACCCATTGTTCGCTGCGTCGTGGTGGCAGTAACAGACGCTAATAGACTGATGGATGATGTATCGATAAGGGAACTAATGAATGGAATTATTAATCACTTCAGTACTGGGACATATTTTTACCTTAAGATTTGTGTACGATTAGACCATTTTATTGACATCAGGAACGGTCTATTTAGGTCAGAAGATTGATGGCCAGAGTTTCATTATTTTAATCCTCCATATAAGTTTCTGAAGCTGTATAAAATGCAAAATAGTAAGCAGAATGAATACAAAAACGCGTCATGGTACTGAAGGATATTAAATACTTAATTTTTGGTAAAAGTGTAAATTATCCCTTCAGTACCATGACGCGTTTCCACATTCATTCTGTTTACTATTTGCTGACTTTATACAGCTTCAGAAACTCATGTGAGGGATTAAAATAGTGAAGACTGTGGCTACTAATCTCCTGACTTCCATAGACCCTTCCTAATGTAAATAAAATTGTCTAATCGTTCGCAATTCTCAAGGTAAAAATGTGTGTCAGTACTGAAGAGGTTAAGTAGGTAATCAATAGACCAACAAGGCAACTAGGAAACTAATTAGCCCACAAAAAAAACATATTAATTAACTGACGAACTGACTTACTGTTTTATTGTTCACGTAACACAATAAATAACAAACATGACTACTGAAGCAATGGACACACGAACTGACTAAAAACAAAACTAAAGAACTACGAAAACAAACAAGGAACGAACTAATTAACTAACTGAATCACCCGCTAACCAAACAATTCCCTTAACTGCTAAACTGAGCGCAGGAACTGACTGAAAACAACACCAAAGAACTACGGAACCAAGCAACGAAAGAACTAACAAACTGAACGACTAACTTAACAATCCATCAAACTGCTACACTAGACACATCATCCATTTACAATATAGAAAAGAAAAGAAAAACACAAATGCCTTGTACTTTCACCACAACCGCCATGACACATTCCACCACCACCACCACCACCGCCACCACCACCACCTACTTATAACAAGATAGAAAAAAAATGAAAAGAAAAACAGAAACACATTATACTTCACCACCACCACTACAACGCACTAGATCTCACTATACAAACGCCCCGGTAATGAGCACAGGAGAGAGACTAACGAGAGTAACAAGGCTTGCATTGACACGAACACAGCACAATGCACCGAACAAAAGCATCGCCTTAAACAACAGACAGTAGCACGAGAGACAAGGGACGCGGCACACGACACAGGGGGACATTCTGCAGCTAATGATCTACTGTGATGTTTTATGATCGAGTCTTGTGCCGCAGTGCCTCGTTACATCTCACTAATGGCACCCTAAGTACCTGGCACGCCCAACGACTTACTCCCAATCCATAACAGAGACTTCGGACTGAGCAGGAGGAGGAGGAGGAGGAGGAGGAGGAGGAGGAGGAGGAGGAGGAGGAGGAGGAGGAGGAGGAGGAGAAGGAAGAGGAGAGAAGGAGAAGAAGAAGAAGGAGGAGGAGGAGTAGAAGGAGAAGGAGAAGGAGGAGGAGTAGTAGAAGGAGGAGGAGCATGACAAGGAGAAGGAGGAAAGGAGAAGGAGAAGGAGAAGGAGGAGGAGGAGGATGAAGTATTGTTGGTGCTGGTGGTTGTAAAACACTGGAAATAAGAAAAGGAAGAAAAGGAAAATGGAAAAAGAAAGAGATAAAAATAGAAGGACTGAGAGTAAAATTATGAACAAAGGAAACGTGAAAGAAAAATAGGAAGAGGAGGAAAAAGAGGAGGGTGTACTGGTTCTAGTAGTGGAAAAGGACTGGGAATAGGAGAAAATGAGAAGAAAAAGGGAAAACAATGAGATACAAGTAGTAGAATTAAGAACAAATTAAGCATAAAGGAAAGGGGAAAGAGAAGTAGAAGGTAGAAGAAGAGAAATGATAGAAAAAAAAGGAGAAAAAAAAGAAGGAAAATATACGAGAGGAAGGAAATACATAATTCATGAAGTTTAACGAATTACTAAAACTCCCTCAAAAAAAAACTAAAACAAGCAAAGATCTTACAAATAATAAAAAAAAAAAAAATGACAGAAGGGCGAAGAAACACACAGATGAAGAGGAAAGAGAGAGAAAAAACACACGGATGAAGAGGAAAGAGAAGGAAAAAAAAAAAAAGGTAAAAACATGAATCATTCCTAGGGTCTATAGGGAACCAGTAACACCAAAACTATTCAAGAAACTCCATGAAATTTACGTTTAGAAAGTCACACGCAGCTGAAAAAATCCCAAGAAATTATTTACAGTAAACCTAAAGTAATTCATGTCTAGAGGAATTCATGTTTAGAGGAATTCATGTCTGGAAATATTCATATCTGGGGTAATTCATATCTGGAAAAATTCATACTTAAAAATGAACTCACATCTTAAGTAAACCCTACCCCCAAAAAAAAAAAAAAAAAACACACACTCATATCTAAAAACGAAGCTGAAAAATATACCGAGAAATTCCTGAGAGTAAACACAGCATTCTCAATCCATAGCATTCCTGGTGCCCTCCTTAATGAAACCCTCACAGGAGCCACGCATCACTTATTCATCTAATCTCCCTTTACCTGCCTCATTACACCCAGCCCTCTAATATCACGGGGACTTGCCGCCACCAGGGAGGCGCAAGGGGCTTAAATGTGTGGCACTAGGTCGCTATTTCTACAGGGAAAGGAAAATGTGTGTGTGTGTGTGTGTGTGTGTGTGTGTGTGTGTGTGTGTACATATAGGAATGAAAGATTAAGATGGTGAGGGTTATTGGCATTACAGGGCCGATTTATTCAGTGAGTCCCTTTCTAATTGAAGTCTCTGTTGTTTTTTTGCCCAGTTTCTCTCGTCTTATATAATTGACCCTTTCAGTACCATGACGCGTTTCCATATTCGTTCTGCTTACTATTTGGTGATTTTCTACAGCTTCAGAAACATATGTGGGGGATTAATATAGTGAAGACTCTGGCCATTAACCTTTTCACCCCCATAGACCCTTTCTAATGTCAATGAAATGCTCTAATCGTACACAAATCTCAAGATAAAAATGTGTCACAGTACCGAAGGCGCTAATACCGACTTTGCTTACGATGGAATGTTGTAACGATGATGGTGAGTGATGGTGAGCGATGGTAAGGACGGTAAATGTGTGTCAGAAGGAAGGATATCAAGACTACTGTTGATTCTGTATATAGGAAGAACGGGAAGGATGTGAGAGGGAAGTCAGATAATGGATTATGTGAACTCGAGATGGGTTAATATGTAGACAATTGCACATTTCAGACATTCATAGGATAAATCAACCGTAAATTCGTGATGCTTATAACACCTCACGGACACTTAGAGATGAGAAAGGAAATAGTGGTTAATAGTGGTTGATGATGGTAGTGATGATAGTGGTTAACAGTGGCTGAGGGTGGTAATGGTGTTAAAATGCAAGAATGAGAAAGTGAATAGGGGAAAAGTTCTCAAAATAAGAGATTATCAACAGAAACAAGAACTCTACAACATAACTCGCTTTAAGACTTACGAGAAAAACACTGACAAAAAGAGAGAAAGAGAGTAATGCATACGATAAAGTAGTCATGATAAATGTAGGAATAAGCTGAGAGAGAAAAACAAAGGAACCAAAATACAAGATAACACACACACACAAAAAAAAAAAGGAGAAAGAAATAGATAAACAGACACTCCACAATACAACGAGCCATAAAACTAACAAAATAATGGCAAAAAAAAAAAAATAAATAAGATCTCAATGCATAACAAACCACGAAGAAGAAATAGCAAAAAAAAAAAAAACAACAACTAGACAAATAAAGGTTACGACAAGGAAAAAAGGAAAAAAAAAACAAGCATAAAAATAAGAAGGAAAAAAAAGAGAAAGAAGAAGAAGAAGAAGAAAAAGAAGAAGAAGAAAAACAAGAACAAGAACAAGGAAAACAAGAGCAAAACCAAGAAGAAGAACAAGAACAAGAAAAAAACAAGAAGATGAAGAAGAAGAACATCATCATCAACAACAACAACAACAACACCAACAAGAAAAAAAAGAAGAACTAGAACAATAATAACAATAACAATAACAATAAAATAATAATAATAATAACAATAATAAGAGAAGGAAGAAGAAAAAAAAAGAAGAACACGAAGAAGAACAAGAAGAAGAACAAGAAGAGCAAGGACAAGGACAAGAAAGAAGAAGAGGAGGAAGAAGAAGAATAATCTGGCCTTCACACGCATGTAATTCTTTGAGAGCATAAAAGAATGTGAAGTTATGAAGTTTTTCCAGTTGATAGGACAGAGGTTAGTTGGGTTAGTTGGGTTGCCAGGGATGAGAAAGAGAGAGAGAGAGAGAGAGAGAGAGAGAGAGAGAGAGAGAGAGAGAGAGAGAGAGAGAGAGAGGGGGGGAGTTGTTTTATCAGTATTCACTTGATAATTGAATTTTTCCTCATCTCACAATTTCATAAAGTCCTAAATTGTTTGCCGTGTGTGTGTGTGTGTGTGTGTGTGTGTGTGTGTGTGTGTGTGTGTGTTTTAGTATGTTCCACTTTGACAATTCTCCCCCTCTCCTCCTCTCTCTCTCTCTCTCTCTCTCTCTCTCTCTCTCTCTCTCTCTCTCTCTCTCTCTCACTCAGTTCAGCAGAGTCACGTCGCGCTAATCCAACAAAGGTCAGGCAGTTGACACACTCAGAAAAATACAAAGTGAAAATATAAAATTGATTCCATTAATTGTCTCGTGATTCAATCATGACTTTTTAACGTGATTACTAAGAGAGAGAGAGAGAGAGAGAGAGAGAGAGAGAGAGAGAGAGAGAGAGAGAGAGAGAGAGAGAGAGAGAATACGACAGTCTACCTTCTTAGAAATCGACTTTTTCTTTATCTTTCTTCCCTGGAAACATGAACATGCGTGCCACGTGCATATTTCTGTGTGCGTGTGTGTGTGTGTGTGTGTGTGTGTGTGTGTGTGTGTGTGTGTGTGTGTGTGTGTGTCAGCGTGCCAACCTACGTAAGACCATTCATCTAACATCTAAGCCAGCCTCAGTATACGGGCAGGTGTCACGGTCGCCTCTCACGCAGCGCCACGGATTAGGAGTAGCGCCGTGACCTTCAAGTTTTCGAGGCCAGGAATATCACGGAGGTCAACTAATCTAATAATAAGAGCTCATTTCGCTCGCTTCCCCCACACACACACTGGTAAATCAATACACTGCATCTGTTTATCATCCAGTCACGGAAAAGTGTGAGAGTCAACACGGAAAACACACACACACACACACACACACACACACACACACACACACACACACACACACACACACAGGTAAA
Source organism: Portunus trituberculatus (assembly GCF_017591435.1). Classification (NCBI taxonomy): domain Eukaryota; kingdom Metazoa; phylum Arthropoda; class Malacostraca; order Decapoda; family Portunidae; genus Portunus; species Portunus trituberculatus. The sequence continues at coordinate 18,675,839 of NC_059278.1, read as the reverse complement.
CAAACAAACTACAGCCATTGCTCGCCAAGTCACGGACAGGTGTATATGCAAACACACAAACAGACAGATGAATAAATAGCAAACTGTAAGGAATTCCTATGAAGTTTTCGTATCGTGTAGAAAGACAGTGATGAATATTAGACAGTTAGATCGACAGTGTGATAAGTAAGGAGACAGAAGCCAAGGAGGTGAGACAGACAGGTAGACGGCAAGACAGAGGCGTTGACAGATAGGGAGACTGACATACAGGCACAGGAGCTACACCGTAGATTCCACTTCGAGGTGAGATGAAGGCCCGTAATCTCAAACATTTTAACGCCACACCTCCACTGTTTCTAAAGGCTCTGTTTAAGTGACACAAGTTTTTAAGTGTCCTTTTATGGTTCTAATGACAAATGAACATGGTTACTATACAACTCACAGGAGAAACACTCTCAGAAACCCGGCTTGTCATCTCTGTGGCCTTGGAAGATAGTCGTGGTGAGAGAGCGGGACGTTTTAGAGCACAGGCTAGAAAAACGAGACAGAAAAATCACACAAACACTTGACAGATAGGAAGACTAACTGACATGCAGATACAATAGCTATAACGTAAATTCCACTTCGAAATGAGAGACAAAAAGAAGACAAAAAAAAAAAAAGAGAGATAAAAAGAGAGATAAAAAGAAAACAAACAAAAAAGACACACATAACCAAGCAAAACAAAGGAAAACAAAAACACAAAGAGGAAGAAAATAAACTAAAGAATAAAAACAGAAAAAAACACAAAATCAACACTAAAAGCTCCAAAACCAAAACACACGAGGGGAAAAACTTACAAAATAATGACGAAAATTGAAACTTACACCAAAATACAACCAGCTATTCCCACAAGCCCCTCACCATCCCCCCAGGCAGCACCAGGACACCCCCCCAGCACCCCAGCACTTCCCCACAATTCGCCTCCATGTTAAGACCACCAAGCAAGGCAAAAATATCTCCCCTCGTGGTAATAAAAAGAATGCAGAGGAGGGAGGAGGTTCAGAAGTTCTCAGATGGCGTGGGAAGGCTTAGAAGAAGATGTGGGAGGTGTGGGGCGGCGTGGGAAAGCTTAGAAGGTGTGGGGAGGTGTGCAGCGGTATGGGAAGTCTTGGAAGAAGGTGTGGGGTGGTGTGGGGAGACGTAGGAAAGCGTGGGGATGTGTAAGATGGTGTGGAAGGGAGTGAAAAGGCTTGGAATGGCGTGGAAAGGCGTGGGGAGGCAAGGAGAGGAGTGGAAAGTCTTAGAGAAGGCGTGGAAAGGCTTGGATAGGTGTGCGGACGCGTGGAGAGGCGTGGGAAGCTTGGGGAGACATAGAGAGGCTTGGGAAAGCTTGGGGAGGCGTGGGAAGGCGTGAGGAAGGCTTGGGAAGGCGTGGGAAGGCGTGGGGAAGCGTGGAAAGCTTGGGGAAGGTGTGGGACAGAAAGGACAGGTAACTTGGCCGTGTAAATAATTGAAGTAGTAAAGGTGGAATATTTTTAGCATTATTGTTTACTTAGAGATGAAAAAGAAGTATATATTTTTGGTTTTATTTCTTTTCGTCTTGTGTTTGTTTACTACTACTACTACTACTACTACTACTACTACTACTACTACTACTACTACTACTACTACTCTTTTTGGTCCTCCTTCTCTTACCTCTCCTGTATTTTTAGTAGGTTTATAAAGGTGCGGGTCATGGCAGGTTTGGTAATACTGAGATACTGAAAGGAATCACGTGTTGGAAAAAATTAGGGAAACACTGCTTTAATTCTACCACCACCACCACCACCACCACCACCACCACCACCACTACTACTACCACATTCACTACTATCCCCACCACCACCATCACCACCAACACAACAACAACAATAGTAACAACTTACACCACTACTACTAAAACACCAACAACCACTAACCACCACAACAACAACTACAATCACTACTACATCTACTACCACAACCACCACCGTCACCACCACCACCACAAAACAACAACAACAACAACAACAACAACAAAAACCAACAACCAACACCACCACAACAGCAATAACAACAACCACTGCTACATCTACTACCACAACCACCACCATCACCACCACTACCACCACCACTACTGCTATAACACCATGAAGCACCACCACTACTACCCCTACTATACAACAACAACAACTACTACTACTACAACCACCACTACCACCACCACTACCACCTCAGCATATCCCAGCGCCTGTCACTCATAGGAAGGAATCTTAGCATCCAAACACACGTCAATTCAGGTGTGGTCATATTTCCTTCCACCACTACATTACCGCCGCTGTTAGACTCGCAAATCTCGCCACGCCTTTCTCCATCACGACACACAACACGCCAGCTGGTAACACTGCCCCCTATCACGACGCGGGCCTGGTAACACTGCTGGCTGGCTCTCGTTAGGCATATTGGTAACACTGACGTACACTAGTGCTTGGTGCCTCTCCTATACCTTGGCAACGCTGTGCTCTTACGTTGTGTCTTATAGCAAAGTGGTTTTAACCCCTTCAGTACCGGGGCATATTTTTACCTTGAGATTTGTGCACGATTAGACCATTTTATTGACATTAGGAAGGATCTATAGAGGTCAGAAGATTAACGGCCACACTCTTCACTATTTTAATCCCCGACATAAGTTTCTGAAGCTGTATAAAGTCATCAAACAGTAAGGAATATGAATATGATAACGTCTCATGCTACTGAAGTGTTTAATTCTACAAAACCAACGGGAGGCGTTTTAAATAGACACTATGGTAAATATACACGAATAAATTTGAAATATATACGTGTAGCCTGAATATTTTGTCCACCTGGTATGCCCTGTGTCTATTTTTACCCATTTTACCCACGGAAAGATCAGCTACTGGTACATAACGAAAGATATTGCAAAGAAAACGGGTGTACACAAGAGATGCGGGAAGGGAAACTCAATTATTTTTGGCCATCACCCCCCGAACGTTCATCTCCTTGCCTGGCGGGGCGCGGCAACCCCTGCGGGACACGCCATGCCGCCGTAAAGGGAGGATAAGGGGCTCGCTTCCCAGCCCTGATCCCCCACAAAGTCTGCTCAAAGCTAATCAGGGAATATTACTCGGGCCATGACAAGGCTCCGCGCTGAGGCTTGGATATATAATGTTGCAAATTATTAGATCACCGGCCAGCTGTGGAGAGAGAGAGAGAGAGAGAGAGAGAGAGAGAGAGAGAGAGAGAGAGAGAGAGAGAGAGATAATAATGTACCTCCAATTTCTTTTCTCCTTAGTACCTTACGATAAAGTACCAGAGAGAGAGAGAGAGAGAGAGAGAGAGAGAGAGAGAGAGAGAGAGAGAGAGAGAGAGAATACTACCACCTTTCCAGTTTCTCTCCTCCCTCACTGACTTACGAGGAAAACCACACGAAGCACATTTATGATTTAATGTAGCTCAGGATTCACGGAAGAGAAAGAAAGAAAAATACTTGGAAAATGAGACAAACTTACTCAGAATCTTACATTGAGAAGCAAAGAATAAATAAATAAATAAAATAGAATAAAAAGTATTCTTCAAATATTCTCAATACAGAACATAATCACTAATAATCTCATTCAATGCATATGTAAATTAAGTCTATTTTTCCAACTGCATTTTCCTCCCAAGCCATTCAGAACAGCAGACAATATCGTAACCTCATCAAATCACCAATTGTTAGGGATAAAATGTCTATCTATTTGTCTATCTATCTATCTATCTTTCTATCTATCCTTGCAAAACTCCACACACTTATACACACACACTTCTCCTTAATTCTTCTTCTATGTGTATCTATCTGTCTATTTATTTATCTATCAATGTATCTATCTATACTTAGCAAAACACCACACATCCATACAGACACACACACACCTCTTCTTCTTTTTCTTCTTCTTGTTCTTCTATATCTATCTATCCATGTCTATCTCAATCTATCTATCTGTCTATACTTAGCAAAACTCCCAACACTCGTACACTGACACATATAACCATAACAAAATACAACAACAAATAAATGCAACGAACACTGGGAATGTATTTTTCAACTCATTTATAAGCATCCTTGAATTAATAAGACTCTCTACTAACAACCGAGATAAAATGAAGCAAGAATGAACCACACACCAGCAAGCAACACATGTCATTATTCTAAAACGCTTTCGTCTCTCACCATCACTACTTTCCAAAGGCTTTACTTGAAGATGCTCATGTTTTTAAGTGCTTTTATGGTACTAGTGATGGAGTGGCAAGATTTCTACATTATTATAAGGAGAAACTGTCTTGAAAATCCGGTTAGTCGTCTCTATGGCCTTGGAAAACTGACGTGGTGAGAGAGCAAAGCATTTCTGAATACCGACCCCACACACGCCTTGCCTTGGTCTTGAGCACTACTTCGGGTTTCCCTCCTCCTGCTCCTCCTGCTCCTTCTGCTGCTCCTGCTTCCACTCCTGCATATTCATTTCCTTTAGCTGAGAGAGTCTGCGGAAGGAGGAGGACGGGGAGGAGGAGGAGGAGGAGGAGGAGGAAGCTGCCTGCAGACAACCGCGTTATCTCCTTCCATCACTCGTCTTTCTTCCTTTGTTTACTCAAGTCTCTTCTGCCTCGTCCTCACTCTCTTTCCTATTTCATCTCGCTCTGGTTTCGTCATGTCGGTAGTAGCATAAAACCCGCTCCCTTCCTCCATTTCCCTGGCTGTCCCCACGTGCATCTGTCCCTTAAAAGGCTTCTCCCCACTACAGGTACACGCTGAAATACGAGATTCCCAACAACTGGAAACTACAGATCCGGAACACACAGAAGAGGGACGAAGGCTTGTACGCGTGTCAGATCTCCACACACCCTCCCAGGATTATGAGGGTGTTCCTGACTGTCCTGGGTGAGTAAAAGCGACGGAGACTGAGGGAGATAGAGTGTATGTAAACCCAGAGTAAAAATGGTGCATATGGAAGGGTACAAGACGAAGCTCACACGACATTAAAGTCGTAACTCTAAGACACAAATCTATTCCCTCCATACGCTATGCACACAGACAGACAGACAGACGGACAAGAGGGAACTAGAGGGCACTAGAGGGAGAAAGGGGGACGCAGGACCACTCCACGACGCACTCCACCTCATGACACCCATAATTTTTAGCACTGTGTCACTTCTCACGACGCGATACATCATGTCACCGTATCATTAAACCTTACACTTCACCGCAGCACACGGACACACGGACACACACACACACACACGCGGACACGTAAGGACAGGCGAAGGAGGGAGAAAATATATATACAGGGCACGTGTCAGGAGAGGAAGGATATCAATCTGGTAATGGTGATTTAGTGACACTTGTGGTCTTAGGAGAAAAAAAGGGAGGTGAAAGAAATAATGGAAGGATAAGAAATAGAAGAGATGTAAATAGGAGAGGATAAAAAAGGATGGTGAAAGAAAGTAATGGAAGGAATAGAGATAAGAAATATAAATAAGAAGGCAAGGAAAGGGAGGTGAAAGAAATAGTGGAAGGAATAAAAAATAGAATGACAATACTTCTGGTAGCTTAAAAAAAAAAAAAATAAAAAAAAGTATAAAAAGTCCTAACGAGAAAGACAAACTGATAAACATTTTTCCTGCTTGTTTATTTAAGAAGTTGATTTTTTTATAGACAGTCTAACGTGTACCTATCTGTTCCTTATCAACCCTGCAGCGCCTCCTCCTCCTCCTCCTCCTCCTCCTCCTCCTCCTCCTCCTCCTCCTCCTCTCTGACTGGTATTGCAGCATAAATTCTTCCGTTGCGTCAGACACCCAATTCCTGGATCTCCATATATTTTTGTTACACTTGACACCGCTGGGAGAGAGAGAGAGAGAGAGAGAGAGAGAGAGAGAGAGAGAGAGAGAGAGAGAGAGAGAGAGAGAGAGAGAGAGAGAGAGAGAGAGAGAGAGAGAGAGAGAGAGAGAGAGAGAGAGTATTAGAGAATATACCAGTGCATTTTTTCTACTTATGACCTCCTTCTCTTCCTCCTCTTCTTCTACTTCTCCTTCCTCCTCCTCCTCCTCCTCCTCCTCCTCCTCCTCCTCCTCCTTCTCCTCCTCCTCCTCCTCCTCCTCCTCCTCCTCTACTACACTACATCCTCCTCTTTTTGTCTTCATTTTTATTACTACTGCTCTTATTGTTCATCTTGTTCTTCCTCCTCTTCCTCCTCCTCCTCGTTCCCTTCCTTCTCTACGCCTACATCACCCTACACACACACACACACACACACACACACACACACACACACACGTTTTTTAGAGGCGAGGCAAGGAGATGGAGGCAAAAAGGCGTGACGTTCCACCATCCGTCTAATAATTAAATTCCAGGTTGAGTCGTGATGGTGATTAATTCGATTCTGCAGCTGAGTTAAATTCCCGCCAGGCCGAGGAGGTATGACAGCCAGACCTTACCCCCCTCTTCCTTCCTCCTCCTCCTCCTCCTTATCCTTATCCTTATCCTCTTCCTCCTTCTCCTCCTTATCCTCCTCGTCTTCTTCTTCTTCCTCCTCCTCCTCCTCATCCTTATCTTTATCCTCATCCTCTTTCTCTTTCTCTTCTTCCTCCTCCTCCTCCTCCTCCTCCTCCTCAGTGTTAACCCCTTCAATACTGGGGTCACATTTTTACCTCGAGATTTGTGCACGATTAGACCATTTTGTTAACATTAGGAAGGGTCTATGGAGGTCAGAAGTTTAATGGCCACAGTCGTCACTCTTTAAATTCTCCACATAAGTTTTTGAAGGCGTATAAAATCACCAAATAGACAGCAGAATGAATATAGATACGCGCCATGGTACTGAAGAGGTTAAAATCATGAAATAATGTACAGCTTCAGAAAGTTATGTGGGGGATTAAAATAGTGAAGACTCTGGCTATTAATCTTCTGACCTCCATAGACCCTTGCTGGCGTAAAGAAAATCGTCTAATGACACCCAAAACTCGTGGTAAAAGTGCGTCCCAGTACTGAAGGGGGTTAAACCTTACAAACTTTGGAAAGAAAGTAACAGATTAAGAACTTATACAACTTCTACCATACCAATACATGAACTGCCTCCTGTGGGCTTCAAGACTTTCCGCAGCCCAGCCCTCTTCTTCCTCCTCCTCCTCCTGCTCCAATAATAGCAAAAATAAGAACAAAAGAGGAATATGTAGTAGTAGTAGTAGTAGTAGGAGGAGGAGATGGAGGATGAGGAAGAGGAAGAGGAGCAAGAAGAGGAGGAGGAAGAGGAGAAGGTTATAAGTGGAAAAAATGCACTGGTGTATTGTCTAATGCTTTCTCTCTCTCTCTCTCTCTCTCTCTCTCTCTCTCTCTCTCTCTCTCTCTCTCTCTCTCTCTCTCTCTCTTCTCTTCCTCCTCCTCCTCCTCCTCTTCTTCCTCCTCCTCCTCCAGTGAGATCTAAAAGAGATGAGTTCTGACCTTAGATATATTTTCTCTCCCATCGCTTCACGCCCTCTAGTCTGTCTGTCTGTCTGTCTGTCTGTCTGTCTGTGTTTTTGCTCTCTTTCGTCAGTTTTTTTTATGTGTCTGTTTGATTACCTGCCTGTTTTTTCTGTCACTTCGTCTGTTGTTCTGTTTTTTGTCTGTCTGTCTGTGTGTCTGTGTGTCTGTGTGTCTGTCTGTCTGCTCATCTTTGTGTTTGTGTGTGTATTTGTCACTGCTTTCCTCTGACTTACACCCTTCTCATGTTTATTTTGTGTTTTCCTGTTTGTCTGTCTGTCTCTGTCTGTCTGTATGTCTGTCTCTATCTATGTATGTGTTTATGTGTGTGTACGTTTGCATGTCTGTCAGTTTGTGTCTGTATTCATGTACGTAAATAAGTATGTTTTTCTCTCTCTTTTCCACTTTCCTCCACAAAAAGGCAAAACGAAGCTCAGAGAGAGAGGGAGAGAGAGAGAGAGAGAGAGAGAGAGAGAGAGAGAGAGAGAGAGAGAGAGAGAGAGAGAGAGAGAGAGAGAGAGAGAGAGAGAGAGAGAGAGAGAGAGAGAGAGAGAGAGAGAGAGAGAGATGATTAACTTATCTATCAGAGTTTTTTCCTGAGGTGAATAGCAAAGAAGATTTAAAATTCAGTTCCTTATCTCACACCTAAAAGGGAGGAAGAAAAAGGAGAGAGGGAGAAAAAAGAGGAGTAGGAAGAGGAGGAGGAGGAAGTCGGAGAGGAGGAGGAGGAAGAAGAGGAAGCACTGATGAATTCAAAAGTATAATTTAAAAAACTCGCAAAAAAGGCATTGAATTCTCTATTTAAGGTATTGGAAAGCTTTTAAACACATTCTCACACCAGGTAACAAGTATTAGACAATTGACACGCATAGGATAACACCTGCTAAACCTTAATTGCAACCTGTGACAGCTGCGTACACTCACATATGAAAGAGTCTAATGATGGAGGTGAAGTCGTGAGGTTAAGATAAGTGACAGTAAGTGACGAGACTCGCTTCCTTGTGAAATATTATAGACCAGCACTTGGATATTCTATTGAGCTGAGGCAATACACAGCTTCAGGGTGAAATATCTGCTGGGTATTGGGCGCAGCTGAAAAATGGGACCAATTCACGAACTTTCACAACTGTTCAAATTTATCACAGCACAGAACATAGACCAACACAAACACCCCACTGTACTGCATCTCTCTCTCTCTCTCTCTCTCACACACACACACACACACACACACACACACACACACACACACACACACACACACACACACACACACACACACACACACACACACACACACACACACACACACACACACACACACACACACACACACACAGCACTCAGCACTCAGCACACAGCACACGCCCGGTAGCTCAGTGGTTAGAGCGTTGGCTTCACAAGCCAGAGGACCGGGGTTCGATTCCCCAGCCGGGTGGAGATATTTGGGTGTGTCTCCTTTCACGTGTAGCCCCTGTTCACCTAGCAGTGAGTAGGTACGGGATGTAAATCGAGGAGTTGTGACCTTGTTGTCCCGGTGTGTGGCGTGTGCCTGGTCTCAGACCTATCCAAAGATCGGAAATAATGAGCTCTGAGCTCGTTCCGTAGGGTAACGTTTGGCTGTCTCGTCAGAGACTGCAGCAGATCAAACAGTGAAACACACCAACACAAACAACCAATGTACCTCTCTCTCCACACACACACACACACACAGCTCTCAGCACAGCACATTCCAACACATATACCCACTGTACCTCTCTCTCTCTCTCTCTCTCTCTCCTCGCACACAGCACACAACACATACCGACACACACACACACACACAGCACATACCAACACAAACACCTACTGTACTTCTCTTCCTCTTCTCCCTACACACACACACAACACACACCAACACAAGCACCCACTGTACCTCCCTCTTCCAACGCACACATACAGTTACAGTTTAGTCATTCTGCTCCACGTTAACACCATTATTTCATGTGTACAAGAGGTTCTGATGGCAGGCAACACGGGGAGACACATATGTGATGACGCGTGGGTAGACAGCTGTGAGTGGTGAGGATGTGGAAGGCGTCATGTCGTGGGAGAGATGACAGATGTGAGGACAGGTGTCAGGTAAAGGAGACAGGACGTGTGTTTGGGTATTGTGAGTGAGATCGTGAGGTGAGAGTTGGGAATTGCTATCAAAGGTAAGGTTGTTGTCTGTCTTGCTTTCAGTGGTGGTTGTTTTATATCGAAGTGAGGGGAAAGTATAGGATAATGAAGATATGGTAATAAATCGACTATATAAAAGAGAGCCTGCCTTGGTTTCATTGTTGGTTATTTTTACTGAAGTGAGGAGAAAGTAAAAGGAAGTCAAGGTATGGTAATAAACTGTAAGAAAAAAGAAAGTTGGAAAATAGGAGAAAAATAAATGAAAAGTGAAAGAGAGAAACTAAAAAATGAGGGAATGAAGAGAACAGAATGGTAAACAAGAGAACATTAAAGTTGATTATATTCCTCTTCCTCTTCCTCTCTTTCTTCCACCAGCTGTTATTACCACTTGCTTCTATCCTCTTTCTTCTCTGCTTTCCTGTGATTCCTTTTCCCATTATCAACGTTCCTCTCTTCTCCGTTTTCTCTATTCCTTCCCCACGGCACCAATATTCCTTTTTCTTCTTTCTTTTATTGTTCATTCGCCTCTTTCATCATCTCTTTCCCTTCTCTTATCTTTCATCTGTCACCTGCCTTCCCTCCCCTTATCCAATCCCTTTCACTGCTACCATCTGGCATTTATTTCTTTCCTTTTATCTTTATCCATTTAATCTTAACCCCTTCAATACCGTGACCCATTTCCATATTCATTCAGGTGACTTTTTGGTGATTTTCTACAGCTTCAGAAACTTATGTGGTGGATTAAAATAGTGAAGACTCTGGCCATTAATCTTCTGGCCTCCGTAGACCCTTGTTAATGTTTATAAAATGGTCTAATCGTACACAAATCTTAAGGTAAAAATATGTCACACTACTGAAGGAGTTTACAGCAGAGGAGAATGTAATGTCTGTAAGCTGATCCATTTATAGTGAGTGGTGTCTAATTAGTAATGTTTAATCTTTGTTTTTAGTTGAAAGTGTTGTGATAATCTACAGTTTCTTTGCACTAATGGTAAGGAGAAGTAGATAGACAGATTTCACACGTGTAGGGTTGATCGTTTCTCGTAGTGGTAAACTGTGGAACTCCCTGCCTGCTTCTGTATTTCTGTCTTCCTGCAACTTGACTTCTTTTAGAGGGAAGTATCAAGACATTTGTTCCTTAATTTTGGCTAACTCTTTACTTTTCTTTTAGGGAACCAGCACTCAAGTGGGCTTTTTTTTTCAATATTTTGTTACCCTTGGCTGGCTTCTCTCCTGCATAAAAAAATGTTACCCTTATGAAAACACACAAACGATATCTCACTCAGACTCTCATACATTTTGAGGCTTGTAAGTTTGTTAACATTATATTTACATTCAGCACCGGCCAGATAGGTTGATAGTTTCTCGTAGTTATCCTTATCAAAACACACAAACGGTATTTAACTCAGTCTTTTGTACATACTGAAGCTTGAGTGACTTAACATGACATTTAAACTTAGCACCGGCCAGATAATTTAATAGTTTCTCGTAGCTACCCATATCAAAACACACAAACGGGATCTAAATTAGTCTTTTATACATACTGAAGCTTGTGAATGAATTAGATTGACATTTACACTCAGCACAGACTCAGCGCCGTCCTGGAAGTATTTCACCGCGTGGCTACCATATTGAAAAGTTTAACAGTATCCGTGCATAGGTCAAGGCGAGGCGTGCGAGTAACAAAGGTGGTGGTGAAATATTGCGCCGTGTTTATGTAGAATGGAGGAATGGAAGGCCGGGGAATTACAGCCTGAAATGAAATATACGTACGTGTGGTTGGTGAATTAAATACATGAATACACACACGCACACATACACGCACCCACGCACATGGGAAGTGTTTGTATTAGGAGTTTGTGTAGGAGAGGGAGATGGTGGTGGTGGTGGTGGTGGTGGTGGTGGTGGTGGGGAGGTGAGGTAAGCATGCTGGTCAGTAAGAGAGTTCTGTGTCATAATTTGCATAATGGGATTAGTGAGGGACGAGGTGACAGTGGTGGTGGTGGTGGTGATCTAATGATTGTTCTTCCTCCTCTATCATTATTGGTTTACTATTTCTCCTCTCTCTCTCTCTCTCTCTCTCTTGTTCTTCTTCCTCTATTATTATTAGTTTCCTCTAATTCGTATCCCCATCCTCTCTCTCTCTCTCTCTCTCTCTCTCTCTCTCTCTCTCTCTCTCTCTCTCTCTCTCTCTCTCTCTCTCTCTCTCTCTCTCTCTCTCTTTATCTGTCTGTCTGGTGCATCATGTTCGTATCAAAATTTCCAAGCGGCGGTTCGGTGTATTCCCCCTCGAGGCGTGAGCTGCTTAACAAAGCTCCCTCGTGTACTAACTGCTTGGATTTATACCTGATGCCTAAGCGTTTACAGAAGCTCAAGTCCTCTCTCTGTAGAATCTCCTCCCTTCGATTTCATCCTCTTACACTTCATCCTCTAAATCTTTCCCTGTTTACCTCAACGATCGATTGTCTTGAGCCCTGCGCATGTGTTGGGAGACAGGTGTGTTTATGGCCCTAATTAATTGAAATATTCCCAAGGTACCTGTCAAAATCTGTGGTTGCTTAAGGATTCTGACCTACGCCTTTCCGGTAGGTATATTAGATCGGTCACCTGGGTAATTATTGTTGATCTCAAGGGGTATTCTGGATGTGTTTGGTCACTCATAGCTTCGGCGGCACAGAATGATTCGAATCTTTTCCCTCCCTTTTTCCCTCTTTGATCTCTGACGCCGCTCGCCCCAAATTCCTGACGCAGCGGAGGGAAGCAACGAAGGGTGTGAAGCGAAGGGTGCGTGGCTGCCATCGTGTGTGTGTGTGTGTGTGTGTGTGTGTGTGTGTGTGTGTGTGTGTGTGTGTGTGTGCAGTGGTCCAAGTCATTAATACAGCCGCAGTGTCGCAATCTCTCCCTATCCACTCTTGCATACTAATAATCGTTTCCCTCAAGGCATTAGAGTGACGAAGGTTCCCCATACCAAGTCCCACTACACTTGTCACCCAGCGAGGCGGAGTCCATAAGATAACGCGCCTCTCACCACCACCACACGAGTGATTCCCCGCCACACTGACACTCTTAGATACGTAAAACTGCAGGAACGTAAGAAGCATGGTAAATCAAGACTCAGAACGTAGAGAAGAGTCACTTTAGATACGTTTAACTGCAAGAAAGTAAAAGAAGCATCATAAATAAGACAGAACGTAGGGAAAAGTCACTTTAGATACGTAAAACTGCATGAACGTAAAGAAAACGACGAAGACTAACATAAAACCATCTCTCTCTCTCTCTCTCTCTCTCTCTCTCTCTCTCTCTCTCTCTCTCTCTCTCTCTCTCTCTCTCTCTCTCTCTCCCCAGTGCCTGACATCGAGGTGCGAGACCCCCGGGGCGAGGCGGTGAGCGAGGCTTACTACAGGGTCGACTCCACGGTGGGGCTGCAGTGCGTGGTGATGCCCGTGCCACCAAGCCGCCCAGTGCTGTGGACTCGTGAGGGACGCCCGGTCACCACCTTACCACAGCTGGGCATCAAGTACGTACACGCGCAGGCTCGCCACGCACGCACGCACACAGGGACACGTCATTAATACAAGCCTGTAATAAGGTGGAACAAAACTGTCTTGTCTCATTAATTCTCCAAATACTGCCAAGTGTGTGCTGGTTTGTGGGGCACCGCGGCCTTCCTTCCCTCTCTCCCTCCCCTGCTTCCGTGTTGCCTTGGCGTGCAGTGCCTCGCCATGCCGTGCCGTGCCTCGCCTTGCTCCGCCACACCGGCAAACACCAAGCCATTATCACAGCGGCAGTCCGTCCGTGCACGAAGAGAGAGGAAAGACTACAGGAGCCAGGCGAGGAGGGGACAGAGAGGGGAGTGTGAGGGGGTGTGTGAGGGGTGTGTGAGGGGGAGGGGAAGAAAGCGAAACGAAGTTGGGTGAGTGTAGAAGAAAATGAAGGTCGGGGATGAAGCTAACGAAGAGATGAGGGAGGAATACCAAAGAAAGAAGGGAGGGAAGAAGGGAGGGAAGGAGGGAAGGAGGGAGGGAGAGAGTAAGACTGAAACTAAGGCAAGGAAACCGTTATATACAACACACAACACCAAAGATAGTGAAACCAGACACACACACACACACACACACACACACACACACACACACACACACACACACACACACTTCCAGACTCGATAATAAACGTTAGATTCAAGAGAGACTAAAGCAAAA
>NC_059278.1:18654488-18659488 GCF_017591435.1 Portunus trituberculatus | reverse complement strand
GATTCCACACCCTATTCTCAAACCCAGGCGCCGCATATCTGGAAAGCCTCTACCTCTTTTCTTTAATCGTATTCGTTGTCCTTGGCCAGTCTTCCCCTCTCACATTAAAAAGTTGGGGTTTCATTGGTCTTTGATTAATTTTATGGGTTCAGTGGTGGATTAATTGAAGAAACGGTATGGAAAACTATGTGAGAAGCGTCTAGTTTGGGTTGCATAAGTTTCTAAAGGTGATATTATGGTTCTATTGGCAGATTAACTGAAGAAACACTATTTGAGAAGTATCTAGTTTGCGTTATATAAATTTCTAAAGGTGATATTATGGTTCTAGTGGCAGATTAATTGAAGAAATACTATTGAATGCTAATTGAGAAGCATCTAGTTTGGGTTATACAGGTTTCTAAAGGTGAATTTATGGTTCTAGTGGCAAATTAACTAAAGAAACACAACTGAAAACTAAGTGAGAAGTATCTAGTTTGCTCTACACTCATTTCCAAAGCCGCTTTCATGGTTATAATGGCAAAGTAATTGAAGAAATACCATTAAGAACTAAACTTATCACCCCTGGCCTTTGATGACAGTCGTGGCAATAGAGCAGAACCTTTGAAGAATATGGGAGCCAAGCAGCAATCGCCAACGCATCACCCACACCCACACCCACGCCTGTACACCATCCATCTGAACCCCTTGAACCCCGCGACTCGTAACTCATCCAATCTCGCTTGCCGCACTCTGATAACTGCCCCGATAACCTCTACAATAAACCAAATTCCTGCGATAATCTGTGACATCAGCGCGTGGGCAAAATTGGATGGAGGGGCGGCGGCGGCAGAGCGTGACACTGACAGTGGGGTGGTGCGGCGTGGCTTGGCTTGGCGGCGCAGCTCGGAGGTCCCACAGCCAATCTTCATCACACTGCTGACCTGACTCCTCGGTGACCTGGCTGCAGCTGTTCCTGGAGATTTATGGCCCTCGGGGATGCCTCTGTTGAGATACTATTACCAGGGGGCGTCGTGAAGGGCGGGTTGCGGAAGGATACCTCTCACTCGCTGGGTAAGGGTCGAAGTGATGGCTGGGACGCAATCTCCTCTCCTTGTCCTCACAGAAGTGGTGGTGTCCCGTCCCCTTTCGTCCACCGCGCGCTTTACTGTAGTTACTAAGAATTGATGGCTTCACGCAGCTTTCCTTGCAGCGGTTTTAATCAGAGTCATAAAAACTGGAATATCTTGAGGGAATGAGGTTACGGGAAGCTCTTTCGTAACATTCACTATTACAAGCCTTTCCTAGTTGTTCTTACGTCAACATTTCGCCTTGATAAAAAGTTATAGACGATAGAAAATGAGGAATGGGAATATTTAGGTCATGCTTCTCCCCTCTAAGGACTATTTCTTCTTGAAACACCTCAGTGCCACATTTCCACTACTCTCAAAAGGCTCTAATTGAAGTGACACGGTTTTTTAATGGTGTTTCTATGGTTATAGTGACAGAGCAGCAAAAATGTGACCCCATATGGAAATGGGAAACGCCAACAAAAAAAGCAGAAGAAGAAGAAGAAGAAGAAGAAGAAGAAGAAGAAGAAGAAGAAGTGACAGAGTAGCAAAATTTCTACATTAGCAGGAGAAACACTCTTGAGAACCAGGCCATCTGTGTCTGTGGCCTTTGAAAATAGTTATAGGGAGAGCAAAGCGTTTCAGAATTCAAGTTCAGTCCAGTTCGTGTGAGTCAGCAGTGTTTCCCCGCAGGGTGGACACTTCGCCTATGGGTTCCGGCCTCAGCTCGTGGCTCCACATCGCCCGCGCCTCCGTCAGCGACACCGGGAACTACACCTGCACCGCCGGGGACACCGTGACGGCAGGTGTTCGCGTGCACGTGTTGGATGGTGAGTTACGAAGCACCTCTCTCTCTCTCTCTCTCTCTCTCTCTCTCTCTCTCTCTCTCTCTCTCTCTCTCTCTCTCTGATCTCTCTCTCTCTCTCTCTCTCTCTCTCAAATCTCTAGTGATCTCTGTTTCAAATGTCTCTCTCTCTCTCTCTCTCTCTCTCTCTCTCTCTCTCTCTCTCTCTCTCTCTCTCTCTCTCTCTCTCTCTCTCTCTCTCTCTCTCTCTCTCTCTCTCTCTCTCTCTCTCTCTCTCTCTCTCTCTCTCTCTCTCTCTCTCTCTCTCTCTCTCTCTCTCTCTCTCTCTCTCTCTCTCTTTTCTTTTGTTATTTCTATTCTTCTCCTCCTTCAGTCCCTACGTACGTTATTTCTTTTCCTCTCTTCCCTCTTATTTGCTTTACCATTCTTCTCCTTCTCCTTTACGTTCTTTCTCCTTCCTTATTTTTCTTCCTTCTACTCTGGTCCTCTTTCACTTCCTACATTATTTCTCGCTTTTCCTTCCTCTCGTTCACTTTACCCTACTCCTTCGACTCTTCATTTCCTACTCTTCTCTCCTTCGTTCCTTCTACTACACTCCTCCTTCAGGTCTCCCGCACCTCGCTTCCCAATCACCACCACCGTCACCCTTCTCCTCCATCTTCCTCGCCTTCATTATCAAAGTTCATCCGTATTGTCTCCTTCCTTCCCGTGTGTCTGACGCCGCCCTGACTCACCTCTGACTGCCTGACATGGATATTCACTATTTTCATGGTTTTGTCTCTGTCTCTGTCTGTCTGTCTGCCTGTCTCTCTGTCTCTCTCTGTCTCCAATTCCTTCCTCTTTTATTTTTCTCTAATTTTTTCTTCTATTCTTTCCTCTTCCTCTCGTCTTCCTTCACCTCCCACACCACCACCACACCCACTACTCTCTCTCTCTCTCTCTCTCTCTCTCTCTTACAACACATACTATTTGCACAAAAGTAACTCACACCCTCTTCCTTCTCTCGCTTCCACTTCTCAGGTCCAACATACATACACAAATCACCACCACCACCACCACCACCACCACCACCACCACCACCACCTCCTCCTCTTCCTGTTATTTAACATAAGCATTCAAGGAGACGCAATCTGCATCTCCCAACCCCAAGTACCTCACACTCTCTCTCTCTCTGTACTCTCTGCAGGCGAGAGCTCAGCGGCTATGCAACACTCCACGACAGACGATGGCCTTCCTACGACTCGACCAGCTCCTCTTCTGCTTCTCCTAGTCACCTACGCCATCCTGTCCCTTACTTAGAAAACGTGGGCGTGATGCTAAGGTACTACTGAGCTAACTTGACGAAACTGGACCCTAGGCTAAAGGTGGCGGTTAAAAGACAGGCAGAAGGCAAGGAAAAGAAGAGGATGAATGGGAGGAAGGAGTGTGCGTGATATGACATGAAAAATGGGACAGTCTGGGGTTCGCTTGATGGAAAACGGAGGAGTAGCCAGCAGTGGAGAATGTGTGGAGTAATATCAAGAAAGAAATGGAGAAATGTTTGGAAGTATGATAGAGAATGGGTTGGTATCTACGGGCAGGTTAGGAATGTAAGGTGATAAGATGGATTTTGATGTGATTGGAGAAAAGGAGATGAGGATTCAGAGCAAGATGTTACAAGAGACAAAGAATTAAAGGAAAATGAAGACTATAAGAAGAAAAATGAAGTGGAGAGAGAAAAAAAAATGATAAAGGTTAGGAATGAAAAATGATAAAGTGGATTTGGATGTGATTGGATAAAAGAAGATGAGGATTAAGAGTAAAATGTTATAAGAGGCAAAAAATCAAAGGAAAATGAAGACTATGAAAAGAAAAATTAAGTGGAGCAATAGAAAACTTGATAAATTGAATAAATGGAGAGAAAACTGCAGGCAACTCGCTCCAATATAAAAAGGAGAGGTGTATGAACTTGAGGGGAAGAAAATGTTGGACAGAAGTGCAAAGAAAACGGAAGCAGTGATAAATGGAAGGTCGTTAATCAAGGTTGCTTATTTTTCAGGAAACTTCACGTATCATATTTTTCTTCACGTTTACTTTGGCTTTGATCAAAAGAATGACATATTTACTCAGCCATATATTGATTGCCTTAACTATATTTCTGTGTCATGTAATTCTCTCTCTCTCTCTCTCTCTCTCTCTCTCTACAAGTGTGTGTGTGTGTGTGTGTGTGTGTGTGTGTGTGTGTGTGTGTGTGTGTGTGTGTGTGTGTGTGTGTGTGTGTGTGTGCGTGCGTGTGTGTGTAAATATTGACACGACACTCTTTGTATACCTTTCTCCTCCTATTTTACATTATTCATTTTGACAACACTTCACCATCCATCTGGTACTCTCACATACACACACACACACACACACACACACACACACACACACACACACACACCTCAAGCCCACAATTCAGCTTCATTTTTCACGTTAGTAATGGTGTCTGAGGTGAGTAACGCTAGAACCAACACGAAGGAAGAGTTACTAGCAAAAATTGAGTATGTTAGTTAGTGGAAGTGTGGAGGTGGTCAAGTCGTAAAGAAAATAAGAAAGTAAACAAATCAATGGTGAAAGACGTGGTTAGACAGATGAGGATGTAGAGATAGACAGAGTTAGACAGGTAAATACTTAAAGACGTGGTTAGACAGATGAGGATGTAGAGATAGACAGAGTTAGACAGGTAAATACTTAAAGACGTGGTTAGACAGATGAGGATGTAGAGATAGATAGAGATAGACAGGTAAATACTTAAAGACGTGGTTAGACTGATGAAAATGTAGAGTATAGATAGATAGAGATGAAGAGGTAGGTACGTAGATAGATGGGCAAGCAAATAAGTAGATAGATAAAGAGGGAAAGACAGGTGCGTGTAGGGAATCAATAGTTGGATAGATAGATAGATAGATAGATAGATAGGTACATAGATAAAAAAAAGTGCTACATCTAGGAAAAAATCAATAGATAGATAATTACACAATTTCATGCTTAAACACAACACACACACACACACACACACACACACACACACACACACACCCGCCCCGCCCCTCCCCCCTACACACACACACACACACACACACACACACACACACACACACACACACACACACACACACACACACACA
>NC_059278.1:18641988-18646988 GCF_017591435.1 Portunus trituberculatus | reverse complement strand
TACTGTCTCTGAAGGTCCATAAGCCTCAAGAACATGGCCTCGTAAAATATTTCCTTATTCTTCCTTAACTCGCCACAAATTTTCGGCTTTTTTTGTCACGAGCGTTGTAAAATTCTGAAAAGGGTCGACTTGTACCGCTGAATTATGGTGAAAATCCAATATGTTTTCATAATATTCAGTGTAACAAGTTTTTTTTTTCCATGTTGTTACTCTTTTCTTTTTTCTGCTGTATTAAAGGGAGGGTCTGTCTGTCTGTCTGTCTGTCTGCTGCACCAACCACTACTACTACTACTACTACTACTACTACTACTGCTGCTGCTGTTGCTACCATTATTACCACTACTACTACTACTACTAAAGCTATCACAATCACTACCAATCATTTTATGCTTCCTCTTACAAGCACATACACAGACACACACATACACACACACACACACACACACACACACACACACACACACACACACACACACACACACACGCATAATTAAAAATACACCAAAAAATCGAAATAGGTGAAAAACTGTCTCCCTTTCACACACCCTACTCATCTCCCCCATCCTCACACACACACACACACACACACACACACACAAGAAGAAAAACCGAAGAAAATGATACACGCTAAGCTTTTCCCGGCCAGTCAGTCAGAGAGGATAAGGTGTGATATCCAGTTACCTGTGTCACCTTCCCGCCACTCACCTTCAGCCTCATTCTCTCCCCCTTCCCCCCCCCTTCACTTTCACCTTCCTTCCTCACCTTTCTTTACCTGAGGGGTCATCTCGTTAGCACACCATTAGACAGGTAAGTGACAGGTGTGTGTGTGTGTGTGTGTGTGTGTGTGTGTGTGTGTGTGTGTGTGTGTGAGTGAAGAGGAGGTAGGTGGCAATGATATGTGTGTGTGAGTCTGTTTTTTTTTCCTTCTCTCTCTCTCTCTCTCTCTTTCTCTCTCTCTCTCTCTCTCTCTCTCTCTCTCTCTCTCTCTCTCTCTGTGTGTGTGTGTGTGTGGGGGGTAGGATGTCTGTCTCTGTTTGTCTATTTGTTTGTCTCTGTGTGTCTATCTGTCTGTATGTCTGTCTGTCTGTCTCTATCCTTTTCTCTCTCTCTCACCCTCTGGAAATCCCAATGATAAATGATTTTCTGTATACAGTATATATATATATATATATATATATATATATATATATATATATATATATATATATATATATATATATATATATATATATATATATATATATATAGAGAGAGAGAGAGAGAGAGAGAGAGAGAGAGAGAGAGAGAGAGAGAGAGAGAGAGAGAGAGAGAGAGAGAGAGAGAGAGAGAGAGAGAGAGAGAGAGAGAGTGTCCCAGGCCTAATCCATCACATATTCTCTTATATAAAAATCATAACAACAGCCACGGTAATCCAACAAAAGTCAGGTATGAAAAAAAATATTAATCTTCACATCCCTGGTAGGAAAAAATAACAAATAATTCAAGTTATCTCTACATAATATATACAGCAAGGGCACTATCCCTCTCGGCTTTCATTATATTCTCTGGAGGCGTGTTATTATACTGCAGTGAAGGGATAATATTAACTAGTGCTTGATTGTGAGAGAGGAAAGAAGCAATGAGGAGAGGACAGGAGAGGAGAGGACAGTTGCTGCGACGTAGAAGGAAGAGAAATGGAGCAGGAAAGGGACGGGAAGAATAGGGAAAAAGAGGAGAATCGTGACAGAAGGGAATAAGTGAAGGAAAGAAGCAATGAGAGGAAAGAAGCAATGAAGAAAGAAGAGGACACTTGATGCGACGAAAGAGGAAGAGAAATGGGAAGGGGAAGAAGAGGAAAATTGTGACAAAGAAGGAAAGGAGGAGAGAGAGGAAAGGGAGTTGCAATGGAAGAGAATGTGGAATGGAAAGAAATTGAAAGCAGGAATTGTTAAAGAGAGAGAGAGAGAGAGAGAGAGAGAGAGAGAGAGAGAGAGAGAGAGAGAGAGAGAGAGAGAGAGAGAGAGAGAGAGAGAGAGTCGAAAAGATAGAAAAGAAATAAGAGAACACCAAACTGAAGCAAAAATAGAAAAGGAGGAGAACGAGGAGGAAGAAAACGAGAATGACGAAGAGAAGAAGGAGGCGGAGGAGGAGGAGGAGGAGGAGGAGGAGGAGGAGGAGAGGAAGGTTACTGGTAATGGAAGTAGAGAAGCATTACAATACGTCAGAGTTATGTGGAAGGGGAGTGAAAGTTGCAATAAGGGAATGTAACGACTCAGGAGGGAGACGAGCAGAATGACTTGACGGAGGCGATAAAAAGGGACGCTGAGGGACACGTGGACGAATAAAGTGAAGATATCGAGGTGGACAATTATGAAAA
This sequence comes from Portunus trituberculatus, assembly GCF_017591435.1. Taxonomy (NCBI): domain Eukaryota; kingdom Metazoa; phylum Arthropoda; class Malacostraca; order Decapoda; family Portunidae; genus Portunus; species Portunus trituberculatus. The sequence goes on along the minus strand of NC_059278.1, from coordinate 18,644,632 downwards.
GCACTTACCTTGGCGCCATTTACGAGAAAAGTGACCCTTAAGTTAAAAAAAAAAGGCTTAAATGTTGGATTATGAATGAGAATAGGAGTAATGTTTGAATGTGAAGTAATACAAAAAAAGGATAAGGAAAATTAATAAAAGAGCTGATTCTGAATACGGGTCTTAATAGAAAATAGACAAAGAAAAGTAACGAAGAGGCAAATCATGTGGACTTACAAAAATAGAGATGCTTAAGATAAAAAAAATATTCTAAAATGTTGGAATATAATTGAAAATAGGAATAATAATGTGATGAAGTGAAAAAAAAAGACGAGGAAAAATAATGAAGAGGTAAATTATGTGGACTTACAAAAATAGAGATGTTTGAGCTAAAAAAATATTCTAGAATGTTGGAATATGATTGAAAATAGGAATAATAATGTGATGAATTGAAAAAAAAAAGACGAGGAAAAATAATGAAGAGGTAAATTATGTGGACTTACAAAAATAGAGATGTTTAAGCTAAAAAAATGTTAAAATGTTGGAATATGATGAAAAAAGACGAGGAAAATAATGAAGAGGTAAATTATGTGGACTTACAAAAATAGAGATGCTTAAGATAAAAAGTATGTTAAAATGTTACTGTTTTAGAGGCAGAGTGATAAGATTTCTACATTATGAACTGGAGAAACACTCTTGAAAACCCCACTAATGGTCTCTGTGGCCTTGGAAAATAGTCCTGGTGAGAGAGAGAGAGAGAGAGAGAGAGAGAGAGAGAGAGAGAGAGAGAAGAGTGTTTTAAGGTGTTTTTACGGTTTTAGAGGCAGAGTGACAAGATTTCTTCATTGTTAACTGGAGAAACACTCTTGAAAACCCCGCTAATCATCTTTGTGTCCTTGAAAAAAAACAATCGTGGTGAGAGAAGAGAGTTTTGAATACGGCCCTTAATCAAAACAGACGAGGAAAAATAATGAAGAGGTAAATTATGTGGAAATACAAAGAAAGAGATACTTAGGCTAAAATACTAAAATGGCAGATTGTAAATGAGAAAATGAGTAATGAGTGCGTGAGATTACTTAATGAAAAATAGACGAGGAAAAGAAATACATAAAATCGAAAAAGCGATTTAACCATAAAGAACTGCAAAGATTAATAATGAGAAAAAAAAAGTAATATTTGATACATCATTTAACCCTTTCAGTACCACGGCGAGGTTGTAGTTGTTTTTTTTTCTTTATACCACTACAACATTGTATTAATTGGTATTGTATTGTAGTTGATTTTGGCTATACCACTACAAGACTATTATTTGTACTGTAGCTGATTTTGTTTTATACCACTACAAGATTGCATTATTTGTAAGGTAGTTCATTTTTCTACACCACTACGAGACTGTATTAATTGTCTTATGGTTGGTTTTCTCTATACCACTACAAGATTGCATTATTTGTAAGGTAGTTCATTTTCTCTACACCACTACGAGACTGTATTAATTGTCTTGTGGTTGGTTTTCTCTATACCACTACGAGATTGCATTATTTGTAAGGTATTTTGTCATGATGAGGGCGTTAAAATATCTCTCTACCTTCTCGTCGACAAGTGTTACCAGACCTATTCACTCTGTTCTGCTTAACCCCTTCAGCACAGGGACGCATTTTTATCATGAGTTTGGGTGTGATTAGACGATTTTATTAACATTAGGAAGGGTCTATGGAGGTTAGATGATTAATGGCCAGTCTTTACTATTTTAATCCTCACATTGGTTTCTGAAGTTGTATAAAATAGTAACCAGAATGAATATGAAAACGTGTCATGGTACTGAAGGGATTAATAACAAGAGAACATATGAAACTTTGAATCATCTCTAGAATTGAAAATGTTAATGAGAAGTCTAACTAAAAAATGAAAGAACTGGAAAGATGATGAAAGTGATAAAAATAAACTAAAATAATCCATACTTATAGGAGAGTGATGCTTAAGTTAGAAATACTGTATCAGATTACTTATGAGATAAAAAAAAAGTAATATTTGAGCAATTACTTAATGATATGTCTTACTGGAAAATAGAATATGACGAAAAATAATGAAAATAACGAAATAAACACACACAAAAAAAAAATACACAATTACAACGAAAGAGGTGCTCAGGTTAAAATAGTAGATCATTAATGAGAAAAAAAGTTATATTTGAGCGATTACTGAACGAGATGTCTTACCGGAAAATAAAATACGAGGAAACATAATGAAAATAACGAAATAAACCAAAAAAAAAAAAAAAAAAAACACAATTACAAAAGGGAGTGGTGCTTAAGTTAAAATATCAGATTAATAATAATAAAAAGTAATATTTGGGCGATTACTTTATGAGATGTCTACTGGAAAATAAAACACGATGAAAAATAATGAGAAGAGACTGAAATAAAAAAAAAAGACACAATTAAAGGAGAGTGATGCTTAAGCTAAACAAAATAAGATTAATAAGGATAAAAAAGTGACATTTGAGCGATGACTTAATTAGATATCTTACTGGAAAATGACATATGAGGAAAAGTAATGAGAAATTATTGAAATAAACTAAATATACACAATTACAAAGAAAATGATGCTTAAGCTAAAAGAAATAAGACCAATAATGAGAAAAAGTGTCATATTTTATTATTTCTTT